>NC_086241.1:55552986-55627986 GCF_036321145.2 Pelmatolapia mariae | reverse complement strand
ATGATAAATCCTCCAAGAACATCTTGTTCTTGCTGAAAAATGTGTCACAATCCAACAGTTAAACTGGAAAGTTGGGCAGCAATAACTTCCAAGAAACCATTTGATGCGGTTAACAAATCAAGTTTCATTTGGCAACTGGATCTAGATATGGAAGCATAAATGTGGCTATTCTTCTAAAGCTCTCTGATGTTCTGTATATAGCCTATACTCCAGTGGGATCTTGCCCTATTGTGTTCAAAGTGTGCACTGGAAGTAAAGACGTCACAATAACGGCTCCAGCCAATGACGTGGAGTTCTTTGAACATCTAGACTGCCTTGATGTGAGAGAAGAATATGTTGCAGGAGACCTAAAGGTGACATTTATAGACTATATGCTTCTCACAAACATTTTTTGCATTTTGCAGGAAGTAAACACATAAAAGAAGCAGCACAATACAGAGAGCAAAGTAGCACCTGTTGTCATTCAATGCAGCAGCTTCCTGGCTGTATAATTCAATTACAAGGAAGTTCTGCTCCGCTTTCCTGTAGTTCACAGCCAGTTAAAGTCATTGTTAATGTCATGGAGCTCTCTCTCTCTCTCTCTCTCTCTCTCTCTCTCTCTCTCTCTCTCTCTAGGAAACCCTTTCTGACATTTACCCTCTTTGCCTGCAGTGAGCAGTGTGCCACAGATAATGTCAGCTATGCCGGCAGATGTGCAGATTTATTTATTTTGCTTTTCAAACCAGTTTTTATCTAGATCAATAGTTTTTATTATCTTCCTCAAACTCCTGGTACCTGCTGTTAAAATGTCATTTTCAGGGAAAATTTGTGGTGGTTCAACTACTAGCGGTTAATATAATGAGAGCGAAAACTGATTTTCAGGATGGCGATGCTGTTCTAATGGTTGGTACTCCAATACTTTGGATTGGTCTTGACTGTAATATTTTGCTTTTTTTGTTGTGACTTTTATAGTCACCGTGTCTTAATGGTTTTAGTTACCCTTTTTTACCATCAAGAGCCACAATGAAGTAAAAACTTGAGTAGATTTCCATTGGATTTATGATGAAACAATCTTGGCATTCTCTTGAATTCTTCTCCATTTTGTTCTCCAGCAGCAAACAAATATATTTCTTATGTTTCAACTCATGTCAAAACCTAATTTTTAAAAAGTTTTTAAGCATAATTAATAGCCTTATTTATTTAGGTTTGTAAATCAACAACAAATGACTATAATCCCTGAAAGTCTAGTTTGTCTCCAGCATTATTTGAGTGTTTCTTTGTGCAAGCCAATTAATTTTGGAAGTTGAGATCCTGCTCGTTATGAAAAGAAAATAATGTCAGATTCATCATTCTTTCCAAGCCCTTTCAATTTCCTTATAGTATCTTCAGTGTACACACAGTCAGTCAGTGAGCTTCACTGTTTGGTTTCACATATTAGATGACAGGAATTCCACCCTCGACAGACCTCACATATGTTATTGCCATTATCTTGGACAGTTCAGTGTAGATATTTCCATGGAAAAGGCTCAGTCTGGGCTAAACACTAATGAGTGCCAAGAATCTTATCTTGATGTCATCCATTACACTCTGGTGCTGCTAACCTGACTTTAAAGACTTTATGAACACATGTTCTTTTGTTTCCAAGGCTAAAAAGTTAATTCAATAAGTTTTCTAAATCCTCCCTATTTTCTTTGTTACTCATAAATTCAAATGACACTGGTCAGGTCTTGGTTTACACAATCATACCGTCACTGCTGACTCACATACAAGACGTTGCCTCCTTAATGGCTCCAAAAGAGATTATCTTTTACCTGTTCTGGTTTTGATGGAAACCAGAAAGCAGTCCCCTTCCATGACCAAAATTAGGCATTCCTATGTCTCATGTGTTGGATGAGCACTGTGAACCTTTGACCACCAACTTGTTAGCCTTGCTTTGAATTCCAGGACACCTCACATGCATTTGCAGAAATATAAGTGTGTCATTAAAGTCTCAGAGCCAATCCAGAGGGTGTCCTCTAAGCAGATGAGGTCATGTCACATGTTGTTTATTGAGATGAGATGGGCCTGTGGTGAGCCAAGACGCTTGCTTCATCACTTTCTGCAGGATTGCATGGTCATGCGTACATACACAAGTGTAAGCAACAAGGGTTAGAAACCATAGCTAAAGATATAGATGTTGTGTATTTCAGCTCACGTAACAGTTCAGCCTAAGTCTGCTCTCAGGCTATTTGCTGTGAGAGTCTTTAAAGTAATTCCCTTCTCCCTCAGGGATCTTTTGGCTTTAAGCACTGTTGCACATAATTGGGTAATTTGCATCACCTCTCTCTCAAAAATTTATTTTGTGTGGCTAAATCATGTTTTTTTTTTTTTTAGCCAAGTAATGCAATTTAAAACCGAGTTTTTGTCAGGGAGTGCATTTGGAACAAAAAGACAAGTGTCATGTCGCTTTGCATGGCAGTAGAACTTATGGTTGCCTGAGGCATAATGAGAGCACATCTATTCAGGTCTGCTGACTTGTCTGACAAACAGAAGTAATCTAATGGGGGAATGTGCAGTTTAGAGCAATCTGAGAGCACTTTTTATTGCATTATGACCTATTCCTTTGAAAAAAAAAATCAGGTGTCTATAAATTGATCCCAGTGCATCAATAGCATTAAAACAGCCTATCCAGCCATAACTTTTAAAGACCTCACTGGTGCGTTCTCCCTCAATTTCACCCTCATTTTTTATTGCTTGTTTGTTAATAGATCTTTGTTTGTTCCAAAGTCTCAGTGGCCCCCATGTCCATCTCTGCATCTCTACCTTATCTCCCTTTGGACTCATGGGTATAGCAGTGTCTTTTGTTCTGTCGACAGTAAAAACGAAATTGAAACGGCAAATTGAAATCGGAATCTTAGCTTACTGTGTTACCCAGGGAGCTTTGCACTTTGATAAGCTAATTTAGGTGCTTTTGACTGTCAGTTGGCAGTGAAACAGTGATAAAGGGTAGAGTGAGAGTCAGTCACTGACAGGCAGAGATAGGAGAAAGAGAAGACACAGGACTCTAAGAAGAAAGCTCGAAAAGAGAGCTGAAAACCTGAAGTTGTCCAACCAATGCACAGAGTAAAATGATTCGCTAGTTTTGCACTGCTGTAAAGAAATAACTTGCCTCATATTTACGGCACCAGGTTCCAACATTTGTTAGACATTTAGAAACATATCTAGAAATGACCAAGAAAGTAGAAAGTTGTATATATTAAAAAAACTAAAAGTGCTGCATTAAAGGACGTCTTTAATGTAATGCATGAATAAAGACAGAGTGACTCCTGTGATGATTGCAGGTGCCTTTAAAATGATAAAGGTGACAGTGTTTTGAAGAGTACCATACAATACCCACATACATGCACACACAGAGAGAGAGACACACACACAAAGCTATCATTTAGCTGTCCCGCTGCTGTGATAGAGATGGATTGAGTTTGTATTGTTTAATGGTGCGTGCCTCCATTATGGAGTTTTTTTGCCCAGTGAGCTGCTCTCAGATTTGGCTTCAGCACACCCCAGAGTATTAACTTTGATTCAGGATGAGCTCTTCTGAAAAATCATTTTTCCCCCCACCCCTGCATAAAGCAGCTGCCTGTGGGCAAAATTAGTTTCTAAAGTGTTTCCACAGTGCATGGTGGCAAGCAAATGCAAAACAGAGGCAGACTGAACCACGTTTCACAGTTATTATGTGTTTGGCATTTCACATTGTGTTTCATTTGCGCTCTGTACTACTGCAGCGGCCTTAGAGTGACAGGCTGAATGGTTCATTTTGTATTCACTATTTATTTGTGTTACTGATTTTCAAGGTTTTCATGGCTGATTTCTGTAAAAACTGCTAGATTTTCAAGCATTGTACTGGAATTTTATACTGTACATTCCATAATCTAAATCAAATTATTATTAATAATAATTATAATAGTAAACAAAATCTACAAAAGTAGTTTTCAAGGTATAGTAGTTTACCACTTAGTTGTGCTAAATGAGTGAGTGAGTAAGTGTGAGTGGTGCATCAGATGAGTTTGGGACAAATTTAAGCAACAGTGTGAGACTGAAAAAAAAACCCCTCTGTTATATTATAAGACTGTAAAGTAATTTGTTTTTATTCTTGAACATTTTCTTTCATTTTTTTTCAACAAGTGCAAAGTTTGCCTTTCCCTCATATGGGTCTTGATTTAATTAGACTTTTTTTCACACTAACCTGCGTCACTGATTCAAAAACCAGCATTTTATTAGGAATGCAGAATTCAAAACAGAGATTCAAAGCAAATATATTTGGCATTTTTAATAAAGACACAAAGCCACGCTGATTGATCAGAGCATGAAAGTCATTACTTGCGGTTGGCTGGGCATTAACTTGATTGATGGTTAATATCTTCTGCAAATCTAATTAAAGTGTCGGTCTCTGGCAAAGGAATGGTCCTGTGTTGGTCCCAAAATTCAGCAAAACTGTTGTCAAGAATTATGTCAGTGTGAGCGGTTATATGATTAGCTGGTGAGATCATTTTTAAGAAGTGACGGGTCCTTATGTTCCAGCAGTGGCTGAAAGATCATATGGATAAGTCCTGCAATCAAAATAAACAAAATGAATGAGCAAATCATATGAAGCCTTTGGACAGGCAATGTCCTAAAATGCCTCACTGTAAAAGGAGAAAGGTACGTCTTAGAAACTGTGTAATAACCATCAACACAGAGGTGCTTGTTTGTGTCTTCATGCTACACTGAGCACAACTGTGCATGCAGCCAAGCAGCTTGTTTACTCCAGGTGTATTAGAACTGGTTCTGATTACCAGAGGATTTTAACTAAAACGCACTTGCGCAAAGAAACTTAATTGTGAGATTCAAGTGGAAAAGGCAAATGATAATGTTAGAAGGTACCTTAAAAACAACACAGGTCAGATGCTTCTCTTTCAAATGTGATTAGCTGGGCTACGTGTGCATGAAGAGTGCAAATATACACTTTTCTTGATAAGTGAAATCTAAACGAGGAGTTTCAGACACACCCTTTTCATAACCGTAGTCCTCAGCTCTGGATGAGCCAAGATTCAGGAAGAACTACAAAACAACTGATGGAAGAGTATAAAACATACACTGTCTTGGAACACAAAGCCATACATGGAAAAATCAATGCACGCCACAGCTCACACACTGTGCACACTTACTGAAGTAATGTATGCAGCCACAATAAGACATGTTTTTCTCCCGAGTGAGCTCCCATGCAGCTCTGTAACCAGTGTCTGATGAGTGTGTGTGTTTCATACTTCACACTGTGCAGAGTAAGCTCCAAACCACATGAATTCGGTGTTTGATTTAGCAGGAGTGAAAGAGGGAAGAATGGAGATGGCGGCCATCTGGCCATGGTGTGGGGAGATGAGAAGCAGAAGCGGTGGTTGGAGCAAAGGGTCCCTCGCATCATTCCATTCCTTCTGTAGTCAGATCCCTGTGTTTACCCTGCTCGCCACATGGGACTGAGGAACCTCCTTCTCCCTGATCTCACGAGTGAAGTCGCAGGCTGAAAGCGTGTTTATCTTTTCCAGGATTTTGGCGGGAGGGAAAGAGGGGGTTGGGGGGTAGTGATGGAGCCAAAGGAGAATAAGTGCCGAAGAGCCCTGACAGTAGCTTGGAATTGTATAATGTTCCTGGCTATGAGGAAATACATTCCTTTGTGCTAACAATGAGCATAAAATGATGCACAACACATCTAAATGTCTACTTGATATAATGGTGCAGCTGAAAAGAGGGTTTCAACAGTGGTTTGAATATCACTCAGTATGACAGTAAAGCAGTTTTGAGGAAGCAATGTAAAAAAAACTAGATGCATTTTGTGCTTCTTGTGTTTTACCATAATGTTTTACTCATAAAACTAAGTGTCAGAAATTACAAAAAGTATAGATTTTACAATTGTTGACTGCTGTCTTGTAACCACCTTGATAAAACAGAATGAGTGCCTCATTAATGATTGAAAATTGTTCCTCTAAAGAGTGAAACAGTTAACAATTCTGCATATTTGCAACAGACCTTACTAATGTTATATCTCTTTGCTGATAGAGTCTGTTTTTCAGTGAATGGCTGTAGTTTGTTATTTTTTTTCCCAACAGCCTTCCCTACGCAAAGATTCCACTCCTCTAACATGTCTTGGAAACTTCAAACCACACAAGGGGAACCTGGAGGATGTGTCAGTCTCTGTGGTGTGTCATGCATCCAAAAGCTAACCTCAGCATCGAATTGAGCAATGAGCATAGCCAAGGTTTCGACATTTTCGTTGGGCAATCAGTCTTGAGGCTTTTATTGAAACCTTGTCGTGGTTCAGTGCTTTGCCTCTTTCATCAGAGAAATTCACTGACCAGGCTTTCCCTGGAGAGACTCAAGTGCCCCAAATCCCAAACTCAAAAGCAGGAAACTAATGCCTGCTAATGCCCTTTTCACCCTCTCAGCTTGTGTGTGTGTGTTCTCATATATATGTGTGTGTGGATCAGTTTCTCGCCCTTTGGCCACTTTCTGCTTTTTCCTCCACCTGGAAAAAGGGAGTCATTACAGTAAAAAGTGTTTACTCATGTAGGAGAACACAGAGTGTGTGCAGTGCAGTGTCAAAGTACCTTCTTGTATTTGTCCCAGAGGCCTCACAGCCACAGGAGTCAAGTATTCCCCTTTCAGATCAAAATTTATACTCAACAGAAGGGTCTCTGTAACAGAGTGGATGGTCACAAGGTAGCCTCAGGTAGTCTCAGAGGATCAAGAGGGTTTTTTTTTTTTTTCAAATTCCACATTCCTGAAATGAACTACATGTTGTGCCAGATTGCTAAGCTACATGCTGCAAGGAATAACAAAGCCATACAAACAGTAATACGATCCCAAGGAAGTTTTGGGAACGTTCATATTTAATTACTGCTGTGCTGTTTGCCAAGTGAAAATTTCCTCTGTTTCTGCATGAAGCAGAGTAATCTGACTATCAACTGTACCTGTTGTCAGTGGAATGATAAATAAGTTGCATTCTTGAATGAAAAACCGATTGAAATCTGCCATAAATACAGTTAGCCTTATATTTCAAAAAATAGCATGTTGTACTAGATTCCTCAGGCTCCAGAATGTAAAGCCAGGCAAACTCCTGCAAGTTGTTTTCAATGAATTTTGCTGGACAAAACAGAAACATGAATTTCTGATTACAGCATTGCTGTTGTTCCAGCTACAAGTGGTTTTCTTATCATGCATTTCATCTCATAAAGCTGACCTAAGGACATCTGCTATAGTACAGCGGGTCCTCTGCTTATCGTGGCAAGAAAGGATAGCTTAAACGCTCAACAGCTCCCTCTGCAACATGTTAACGATCAAATCCCCGGAGGTAAAAAACAGAAGCACATAAAATATGAGCTATCTCAGATGAAGCAGAGGTTTCCAAGTTTCTTCAAAATGAAGACAGAGCGTGTAAAAGAAGCCAGATCTATCAGGAGAGGAATTAGGGCTCTGTGGGGAACACGGATGACTCACAACCAGACAAAATCATCCACTGTTTGTGTGTGTGTGTTTGTGAATTCCCATGGAGCAGATTTCTGTTGGCAAGGTTGTAGAAAAACAAAAGATGATGGTCCTGAACACTGACACCTCCCACACGTCCAGCGGGGCGTTATTGGAAAGTGTTCAGGTAGAGTAGGCCTGTCTAAACAACTAATTCAAAGAACTTGAGCTTTTTTTTTTTTTAGATGATCTTGGGGAATGCCCTAGTTAGCAGTCATAATGTGGGAAACTGCCGTATAACCACAAGTCTGTAATGTCTGCGCTACAGGCAGCGTGATGAGAGTCGTAGTATAACACCATTATATGCTGTTTTCTCATGAGGTGACGCTATAAGGAGTCTAGTAACCTGTTTCAGGAGGGGAGACATGTCCAAACAAATATGTAAAGGTGGATAAGCTAGTTCTTCTTTTTCTTTTTTCTTTTTTTAAAAGAGAACTTCCTTTATAAGACTTCTTGGACAGTTACTGTTCATGAACTCTTACAGGGAGATATCACATACTATACTTAAAGTCTGAGTCATACAGACTATGCAATAAAACCTATTGGTGTCATAACTGCCAGTATATCATCAGAGGGACTGTGAGGTTAACCTCACCAGGCACTGTAATCCTGTCCAGACTAAGACCAGGCTAAATTAGTTGTAGAAGATATTTTGTAGGCTAAATATGATAATCAGTCTTCTTCAGTGTTTGAGACATAGAAAAAAAACAACAAAAAAATCCCAAACAATATATATAATTTCTCCACCACTACACTCATAATATCCTCAGAAGCCAGAAAGCTCTTTTTTATGAGTTCAGCAACCTTGGTAGTGTCATATTTATTTAAAGTTGCAACTTGGGGAAGTCTGAATCACTGAAGAGAATCTACTTTCTGTTTTTTTTTAAACCCTTATAAACTATTAGTGTTTCATTCCTTCACAGTACAGTTCAGGACAATTTTGACCCGGGCCACCAACTTCAGAAGCTCTCTCTCCTCTAGCTTACCTTTTGTCTCTTTTTACCCTCTTCTCTTTCCCCTCACCCCCACCTGGTTGCAGCAGATGGCTCTCCTTCCTTGAGCCTGGTCCTGCCAGAAGTTTCTTCCTGTTAAAAGGGAGTTTTTCCTTCCCACTGTTGCCAAGTGCTTGCTCACAGGGGATTGTGTTTTTTGGGCTTTCTTTCTAATATTGTGGGGGCTTTACCTTGCAATATAGAGCACTTCCTGTTGTTGTGAATGCCATATAAATATAATTGAACTGAATTGAATAGGTGTCTACAACAAACTGACTAACTACAGATTAACTTGATTTTAACTTTAATTTTAGTTTAATCTCACCTTAGAAATTAAGTCGATTCTTATGTACTATAAATGTAAAAATGTAAAATCTGTTGGCGCTTGGTATATGTTAGGGTCAAGGTTAATCCTGGTAAGTGCTTATTGTACCGAATGATCATAGTTTGACACATTTCTATGAAGTATCCTTTTGCTTTCACTTTTGTGTTTGAATATTATACATATTATGACTTTTCAAGGGACAATAAACATCCAGCCACCGCCTCCATTCAGCCTGGGAATTTTCTCCGTCTCGCGAAGCGTACAGACTCGAGGAGCTCACGACGTGGTGGTGTGATACTGTACGTGATTGGCGGGCGGGTGGGTTTGGTTTGTGTGTCTGGGAACCTGCTACTGGTCTCCCATCCATACACACTCACACACAGAGAGAAAGAGAGAGCCACAGTCAGACAGACTGGCTCTCCAAAACCGACAGCAGGGAAAAAAAACCCCTCTCCTCTCGCGGCTCAGAAACCAGCAACTATCGCAGAAGTGAAGTCGACGCGATGTTAACCTCGAAATGCTCCCGTTTATTTTAAGAGGAAGGCTAACAATAGGGAAGAAGCTGCTTAAAAGTAGGTGAAGTGTGACAGCTGGAGACATTTAACCCAAGGATTTGTTGACTGCACGTGGAAACGGCTCGCTCAGACGCATCGGTGAGTAGTCTCTGCGTCCCGCTTACTTCGGTTTTGGAAAATTTCCCGCAAACAATCAAAAGTTGGGCAGATATTTTACACAGGCGTACGGGGGGAGTTTCTTGTTATTGATGAACGACTGGAAGACTGCGCCAACAACCTTTCAGCCACTTTGCGGTACAATCAATATAAGCGTGCGCGCGCGCTTGTTAATCATTAACTAGTGCACGCGACGGTGTGACTTACTTAAAAAAAACAACTTATGTTTTTTTTTTTAAATTATTATTATGTATCATTCTCTCGGGGTTTTCTGAACGGATTTCTTTGTCAACATTGTTATTATTTGAATTGTTTTGCTGTTAAAATATATATATATTTTTTGTATCCGCGTTCACGTCCCTGTTTTTTGTACTTTAAAGTGTACGTTTGATGCCTTTGTTGTAAATTAAAATTAAATAGCTCACATAGTTTCTGCCAAACGTTTAATATTTGAGCGCCAGCCCAGCATATACAAATATTCCAGTGAAATTCCTTTGAGCCCAACGTGAATGTGGGGAGTTGTCCAGCACGAGTATTATGATCGTAGGGTGTGCTTCTCTGTCATCTGTTTGTTTGCTCGTCTTCATGTCACAGTGGCAAGTTAGAGTATAAAAGCCTCCAGATATTATCCACATACTAATGCACACATGTTAAAGCTGCAAAGGGTTACTAGTTTGAATTCCTTCCAGTGAACCATACAGAGCAAGATGTTTGAAGGCTAAATGTGTTCACCTCTTAAATCTAAAGCGTTCAGTGTGAATATTTGGATAATTTGTGCAATATCCAAAACCAGGTTTTTGGCATCTTTGTGCTAAAACAAAACAGTCCAAAGGTGTATGGAAACCAAGCAACTGTTTAGAGCCTCAGGGGCCACCTTGGAGCTTTTAAAAAGGGAATGATGAAATAGTGTTTTTAGTTAAAATGTGTATCAACCAAATGGCCTTTTTAAAGGGAAAAAAGACATATGCTTTGGCTTTAAATATATCCTAAAAAATCTCAGGGGTGGCTCTTTACAAAGTCCAACACATGCTTGTATTTAAATACTACTATACCAAATCCCAGAGCAGTTCCCACTTTTGTATCTCCACGACATGCTGCAGACCTTGAAGAATGTTTAGTTCGGATTAGCTGTGAGGCTCCTTATACTGCCCCTATGCTCCTGGTGGCATTAACTAACCCACTTACATTAAAATATTGCTTCTTGCTGCATGAGTTCAGGGTTTAATTTGCTCTGGCATGCCATAAAAGATAAGCTTATACCTTTCCCCATAATTCAGTGTCCAATTACAGTCATGATGTAAACTGTTGAGCCGGCTCCCTCCCTGTGTGTCCACTACCTTGGCTTCTTCTGCTGCTAGACAGGACATATCCTCGAAGGCAGACATAAAGAGATAAAGATCCTTGTTTCCGCGGTGCATCTCATATAGTGAACAAATACACCCTGCTGCCAGGGTTTCTGATAAAATGACATTGAGGTCTGGAGTCTGAGGCTTTCCCTGAATTGCTCTGCTCTATGCTGTGTTTTAATACACTTAATGGAAAGGCAATAAAAGGAAGACACAAGAAAGATATAGGGGTGTGTCCTTTAAGTGCCCCCCCCCCCCAGTTGCCAATTGTTAACCTGCTAAAATTTGGGTAAAATACTGGCTGTCGTCCCTGTCACTTTTCCCAAGTCCAGTTAGCAGACAGCAGAGGAAGGGCGTGACAATCCTACTGATCAGCTGCCACATCCTACTTCTGCAAATCTTGAATGACTAAACAACAGTGAGCCTTATCTGCACTAGATGACATCTAGAACTAGCGCTATATTAATATGAAAAATAATACTTAAAGAAATGTCAGCTAGAGTGAGTTAATTGCAACACATTACGTGATATTCTTTGTCATGGCAACCAACTCAATTATTTTCAGAAGAGAACCTGATGTTTTTGGCTCGCCTTCAGATTTTTAGTTTCTTTAAATTCAGAAATATGTAGAATTCCGTCTTGATGCATGCTCAATCATCCAGGTAAGTAAATCCACAAACGTTGATTCTGTTCATCTGGACGTAGCGCTTTCAGTGGGAGAAACGTTTCAAGGAACTGACCTCACAGCCCATTGTTCCTTCAGTGGTGCTAGTTTAAGTGATACTGTTTATAAGACTGGGGAAACCTGCAGTCAGCTGAGACTGAAGAAGTCATTTGGGTGAGTGACGAAACGTTTCTCCCACTGAAAATGCTACGTCCAGATGAACAGAATCAAATTTTGTGGATGTAGAATTTCATGCCTAACATCTCTCTCGCCCCATCACTGTTCACTTCAACTTATTGTTGCCATCTTAGTAACTTTGTCACTAGATATTTTTTTTTCAGCATCCTGCAAAAAAAAAGTACTCAAAACAAAACACCCCCACCCAAAAAAACTTCAGGCGGTACTCCTTTGTGAACGCTCTTGTTCTCCCGCTGCTGGCGCAGCTTTTTCACCATCTGCTCTGTTCAGCGAGTGACACCGAACAACAAGGTTTCAGCTAGTGACAGACAGCTGTGCACCTTGTGAGAGGAAAAAAACCCATCAAATTGCATCTGTTTCTCTCAGTCATCATTTTACTTGTAAAAGCAGACAAAAATCACAGCACAGCCATTATATCTAACTTTTGCAAGATGATGTTGAAGGGCGGGCGCTGAGTTTAAAAAAATCCAAATTTTGCAGTGAGGGATTGTTGCTCTTATTCAGTATTTTGGCTGTATGGACTGGCATTTTTGTCTCTTTACCTTGATGTACATCTACTTCTGTACTGTTATGTAATGTGTCATGCCATTGGTCCTCTAACAGTCATTATGCTTGTGATCTCTGCAGTATTTGAGACATCTCTCAGTAAGTGCTCTCTGGCTGCTTTTCTTCTGTTTTCCCAGCCCCCTTCTCAAATGTTTTATTGCTAGAGGGCACTGGGCTCTAAAGAATGAGCTCATTTGGGGGCCTGGCATGTCATTCATTGATTCATGGTTAGCCCATGCTGCCCTGGCAATATATAACCTTCACTAACAGCTGACTTGCACAGGAAAATGGATGGGACCTTCCATATCTTTCTGTTTTAAGGGGAGAAAATAACATCCTATTCAGTCTGGTTGATCTATGGTGCTCCTTTTTAACACAAAATGGCCATTAAATGGCATGTGCACTATTCGTTCTTGTGTACATTGCTATATACACATATGCGCGCCATGTGTATTGTGAAGAGAAAAAGTTTACAACTCATTGAATCAACAACAGAATTAAAAAAAAGATCCTTATGCAAAAGATGTTCCTTACTTGAGTAGGTAACAGAGCCTACAGTTTGAGCTTCGCTTAGATTATGTATGCAGACACGGATGTCTCTGTTTATTTTCTCAAAATCGGTGCGATCCCTCTGCTGAGCATGAGCTTCTCAACTATAAAAATCTAGAATGTGTGTAATATAATTTCTTGCCTTGCTGGCATTGTTACCCACGCAGTAAACGTTTGTTTAGGTGTGCTTTCCTCGAGTCTCACATGTGACAGCTCTTCATTTGGATTTGGTTATAAGGAATTTAGAAATTTTGCTGCGTCAAAAACAAAACAAACAAAAAAGTGATGCCTCAGAAGAGAAGATATGGCAGCTCAGAGCCCAATGTGCTGGATGCAGATTTTTTTATTTGAGTTGCAGGAGTGGCTTTTATTTCTACTGGGAAAGTCTGACATAGCTTTCAAAGCCTGGAGATATTGTTTAGTGTCATACCTTTGATTCCTTCTCAACAATACTATTGTTTTTTCCATGTAAAGTACATTTGACTAAATAGATTATATCTAAAGTGTCTTATCTTGCACCACTGAAACAAACCCCATTGCTATTGGACTTGGTTTTTATTTGGCTTTAAATGAAACTTGTTGAAGAGAGAAAAAAAAGATTTGATATTTCAAAATCTATTTTCAAAATGGCACTACTATGGAGAGCAAACTATTGGATTCTCCAAGCTATAAAATGAGTCCATTCTAGGATCACTGACCCTCTTTCATTTGCTTGTCTAGGTAACAGCTAGGTGCTAATGATCAAACAGAGGTTTAGGCACTGGAACATTGAGGTGGGTCATAATAACACAATACCATGATGTTCCGATCCCAACAAATTCACTCCAAGGACATAGAATTTGCAAAAAAAACGCAAGCGCGTACTCTACAGGCCTCAGCTAGCATGTTAAATGTTAAAGTTCATGATTGTACAATTAGGAAAGGACTAAACAAGTATGGCGTGTTATGAAGCGTTGCCAGGCGAAAGTCTCGTCTCTCTAAAAAGAATATATTAGCATTTGTAAAGAAGATTAGGCTAATATCCCTTTGGATGAAGAGAAGATGGATGAAAGTCAAATAGAAAATAATTGCTTTAAGTTACTTGAAGTTGTTCTACAAGGTACTGAATCATGGGGTCTACTTGTTTTTTTTTTTTGTTTTTTTTTACCGGACTGGATGGAGTTCTGAGAAAAATTTTTCGCTTTCAAATGACTGTATATGTTTTTGATATATTGTGTATGCGAAACTGATTTTATTTTTTTGTATTTGTGGTGTAGTGCTGCATTAATACATCGCAGGCTGGCAGTAACGCCTCAAAAACAGCAGGATCAATGTCGTAATCTCTCAATTATTTTATGAGAAGTAACATTCACCATCTGTTCGCGTGGCAGTGTTGGATATCGCTCAGTCAGTGACATGGGTGAATGACATCACTCTCTAAAGATCTAATCTGTGAACGTAGGTGCGCTATGGAAGGTTTCTTTTTTTCCTGTTAAATCAAGGCCCTGAAAAGAGCCGCGAGTCGACGTGAAAGATGTGCATGAAAGACTGCAGATGAGGGAGCGTGTTTATATCTTTGAGACATCTCCCAGAGTGGGGTGTGGAATGAAAGAAACTATTTTGTTTCTGAACATTTCCAAAGCCAGTCAAATGTGAGTGGGAGGAGTAGATATGTACTTCTTTTGAAGGAGGACTTATTAGTTAGTTATCGCGGCAGATCATTATATGCGATATTCCCAGCTGTACTTATTTCATATCAATTCAGCTGAGGTTCAGTCTGCACCGCATTTCGTATTGTTGGCTTATCAGGAATAAAAAAAAAAGAAAAAAGATTGTTGGCAAGCCACTGCAGTGCACCTGTATGTTTAATTCTCAAATATGGCACAAGGGACTTGTTTAACAAACTGTACACTGTGTAAAAATGTTTGGAATGTTTTTCTGGATATTAGTTATGGATTATTCTTACAACTTTCCATAAAACTGAGTAAATTCCCCAACGTTAATTAACCTATATTCCCAAATACGGCACCAGACTACATGCTTAGATTATTAAAGCTGTCAGTCTAAAGAGAAAAATCTTAAGAGTTGGATTTACATCCAGACTATACTGCAGCTCACTGCTTTATATCAGTGATAGATAATTTACTAAACTTTTTAATTACACATACAGCAGAGTAAATATATTTCGTAATAGATGGATTTCAGATGGACTTGGTTGATGTATTTTTTTAATTAATAATCTTTTTTTAGCCTGTGCCACCTGCTGATCTGGCTTTGAGCTTTTATGCCTCTCCAAAGGAAACTAAAGACACACCTTTTAGTTTAGCTTGACAAAGCCTGTATCATCCACCTGTCTTTTGGGCCCATTTTCTCAGCTCCTGCTGTTTCTGTTGCGGTGGAAAGAAGTTGCGTATCGCTGTGTGCTTGTGAGCACAGACTGGAAAGCGGGAGGACCGTGTTGATGCTTAAAGAAGAGGCTGTGCAGGCTAGCTCAAAGACCGCACTCCAATGAGGTCCCAGGAGAGCACTGAGCATTGACTGAACACATTTCACATTAACACAAGAGGGGAGCAAGGGAATAAGCAGGAACAGGGCTGGTCCTTTTACTGCTTGGCAATACACAACCACAGTTAATGAAGTGTTTTTGAAAGGAGGCTTTGCTTGAAAATGGGGTGATAAGCAGCCGTAAAGTATATGTCCATCATTTTCACTGCTACAACAGCTCCTTGGCTGTGACTGTTCGCACAGCTCAGAATTGCATAAGACTGCTCAAAGTCAGACCATAAGCTGTGCACTGGAGCTGGCTACATTTCGCTGCCTTGAGGCTCATGTTTGCTTCCTTCTCCTATTTCTGTTCCCTATTCTCTTCTTGCATCCCCCATCTACTTATCCCCCCTTCCCGTCATGCTTCAGCAGACCACCTGAGGGGGGCTATGTGCTGGTGACAGCTTGAGGGGTGATGTGGGCAGCCTTCCTTTATAGCTAGAAGATAGTGTAGAAGAGGGAGAGGTGCTGTGGAATAGGGCTTTGAAAGTGAACTCCACTGCACTGATTTGCTACTAGGTAGCAATGAGACCAAACAGTTGATGCATCTTTTCTGTATTTGCTTTGCACTGTACTATCTAGTTAAACAACAATAAAATAAAATAATTGTGAGCAACTGAAAAGGTTGAACTAATTTAGAGCGGTGCATGTTGAATTTAAAGAAAAGCTGTGATATACCCCCAGTATTGTTAGCTAAACATGCACATGCTAAAAATAGAAATACCACATCAATATATTGAAAAAGCTTGTTATATTGGGAGGATTTGATGCATAACTCTGGAGAGCTGTACAGCTTGTGCACATTGAAGTGGGGCTTCTGTCAGTTAATGAAATTAATTTTGTGAAGATTGGGCTCAGTGTATTCAAAACGGGAAAAAAAGGCTAAACCGTGGCAACTACTCTGGAATTTCTGCTAATGGCCTCGAGGCTGGCTCTCAAAGCAGGTCAGTCTAAAAGGATGTTGGAATCATATTGCAGTTATCTGGCAAACTTTATTTTCTGTGTGGTAACTTGCACTAACTTGTTTTGGTATCTCGTCTGTGCCATAGATAAAACCAAGGTTGCTAATGCTATTTTGATGATAACTTAGCATTTCATCCTTTCATCAAAATGTGGTCACTCCTGACTTTGAGAGATGAACATGCTATTGACCATAATGCCAAAAATTAAAAATGCAGAGGCCATAAAACAGTTCTGGTCTGGTTCTGATTTTATTGCTCTAAAAGCTGTATTAACAGTATAGTAAGAATTATCAGTTAATGATTTTATGAATTAATTGGCAGATCAAAGACTTTCCGAATTTCAAATGGGACATAATGAATGAACAAACAGGCTATGGATGTGCTGTCTGCATATGTAACAGTAGACCGTCACTGGGGACAGTGTCAAATACATGAGGAACAACTGTTAATGTGTGTTACTCCTGTTGTTGTTGTTGTTTTTCTTTTCCTTTTTTCCCCTCTTGTTTAATTTGTTGGTGGTCTTTTGGCCCCCTTTGTGGTCATAGTGATAGCGCTTCACACTGAGCTCTACTCTTGCTCTGTTTTCTTTAAAAGATGTCTTTTCAACCAGTCAGTGTTCTACCTACACACAGCATCACAGCTGTTGAAATACTCCCAGTTGGAATTTATTGGGTGCACACAAACGTGTCTCCCTTGTTGCATACCCATAATCCTTTACCCAGCCAAGACCTATGCAAATGGACAGGGTCATAAATCCTTTATTAGGAGAATTTGCAAGTCAGAAATTTTATTAAATATGTAAATTTTATTTGATATGAGATTTAGAGTTAACTGGTATGTAAAGTAATAGTTAGCACTCCTTAATGAATCAAAGGTCTGCACATTGTCAGGAATAATCTGAAGACTAAGCTCTAGCTAATTCAAGTTTTTCAGTCAGTGCCGGAGCTCAGAATGGCAGTATACTGTGCATGAAAGGTCTAAATTGAAGGAGCTATCTTATGTTGAATGCAAAATAGTCCTGTGCGTATTTTGATGGGAAACTGTGCTGTCTCTTAGCCAAAGTCTGCGGTTGTTGGACATCTCCAGTTCCAAAGAGAGCCATATTTATTAGCCTCTTTAATTACTCTCTTGGCTGAAGTTTTTGTTTACTTTTAAGATTTGCATTGCTGAAAGAGCACACAAGAAGATGGATAGAAAGAGAGAATGTTTAATAAGTGCTGGCTGTGAAAGATTAAGTTGGAAATGTAGAATCACTACTACTGCTAGATTGTTACTTAAGCTTTCTAATCTTCTGTGATGAAAGTAGTATGTTTACCTAAAATAAAAAACATTGTCAGCACATGGTGATTGACGTTGTCATTTTAATTTTAATTTGTAGTTTTAATTTCTTCAAGGAAAAAAAAAGAGCCTTTCATATTTTTCAAGTCAAGACCATATTAACATCTTCAGATTTTTGTGGGAGGAGAATATGGTGACCTTGGAATACATTATATCTATGCTGAACGTGTTGCATTTTTGTGGGTGAGGTGCCTGTGACAGGGAGATGATTCATCTCATTTTATAGATCTTCTGTGTGTGACGTAATTCAAATGAAACCAACATAAAAGGATATATTAGAAATCACTTGGAGTGTGATGATGGGCTCCTTTCTCCATGACTATTTATTAGATTATCTTTTATTGTAACAATGCTGTTGTGTCTAAGGCTTTTAAGTTCCACTTGTTTTGAAGTATTTCTTTTGGCATGATGTAATCCCGCTTTAACACTTAGACCAGAGAACACTGAGGGTGCTTGGTAAAGTTTGTCCTTCTGCAGGTTTTGCTTTTGTGCTAATCAGTCAAAACACCAAACTGTACTTCCACTAAGCTGCTGAGCACTAATTTCAAAGCTTGTTGCATTGTTACAAAAGACTTTACTTTGTGGGCAGTTGTTTGTATAAGCGAGTCAGTTTGATGAAAATGGTGTTTTGCAGTCTTTGCTTTGCCGTAGAGTAATTCAAGCGCTACTTGAGGCTGACAGATTAGTTCATAAGCAGCAGGGTGGCCTGTGCTGGCCTGTGATGTATGCGGTTGTAAGTGGTCTGTGTCTGAAATGAATGTTTGTGGCTGAGAAAATGATTACGTTTCAGTCCTCATGAGGGGGTTTGGGCCTAATTAACCTACTTCTTTATGACTGTTTCCTGTGCTCACTCACAGTTAGGGCAACTAAGCACACCTTTCTCTGACACCATCACACACACTGTTGTGTTTACTGTGGTCTAGTCTCCGTCCTCCAGAAAGAGATTGACTAGTAGAAGTTGGCTTGTTGTAATAGAAATATGATTGCTGTTCTGTATCTGTGAGACTAGCAGTACTCTTAACAGCTTCAGCTGAAGTCATTTCATCTTTGTGAGTGGCAATACTTCCAAGGAGAATATTGCCAAAACATTTAGAGATATGCAATGCTAAGACTGACTGCAAGGGAGATGCAGCTATACAGGATTTTGGAAATAACCTAATGAGCTATGCACTGTGAGCAAATTCAGATAGTCTTGTGTGGATTTTTCTCTGCTGGAAAACAAGATTAACTGGTCCAAGACTAGGTTTGTGCATGGACAAAAGATCTAAACAAATCTGCAATTAAGTACCTCAGCTTTGTGCTACTGTGGTACAAGGAAGTGTCTCCTCTTCTTTCCAAAACCATTAGAATTTTGTGTATAGCACGAAGGATAACAGAGTTCCAATATTTAAAGAGCGCTTATAAAAAGTTACTTTAGGTAATGCAAAACTAAAATGTTTAGCAGTTATTTTATACTTTCAGTTTTTAGGAAAAAAACTACCTGGGTTCCTTTCGTGTGTACATTTGACTTGTGCTGTATATTGCCCTGTCACTGCCATTACACAATGCTGCTTGCACCTTGTTTCAGTAGATTCACACTTCAAATTAGGATCCGTGTTATCAAAGACAATTTATTAGAAAAGAAGAATGGAAAATGCCCTTAATGTACTTGCTAAATGAAAAATGTGTGTTTCAGGATATGTGAGATCTTTGATTTTTCTAAGCGCAGCCTAGTTGGTCCTACTTAATTAATTTAGCTGGTTTTCTTCACTCTCTTCTCTTCTTCAGTGAAGCCTGGACTGCTCCACTTTAACTGGTGACCAGCTGTTTACGTCTGCCTAAATCAGAGATGAGTGCCAAATCTGTAATCAACAAGGAGGTGTTCATACCTCACGATGAGAAGATGCTTGCTGCTGTACAGGTGAAGCGGAGGACAAAGAAAAAGATCCCCTTCCTGGCCACCGGTGGTCAAGGAGATTACATGACGTTCATCTGCGTCTCAGGTCAGGACAAATTAAAAACCTCCTTTTGTTTGCTTATGTTTAAATGCATTTTATGCTTTTTGCCTTTCTATTTGCGAGAGCGCACCAGTTGCGCCTTTGCAACCCACAGTCACATTTCCGCGTGTCTCCCATAATTCTTCCACTAATGTTCACACTGATGAGCATGTTTACGTTTTCCCCTGCCAGCAGAATGACACACTAAATCAATTTGCTGCAGGGCTTCAGGTCAATCTTTTTAAATAGATTAGATTTAAGCTGAAATTGATGAATTGCTTCACCAGAAATTCAGGTTTCAGTTGTTTCAGTTTGGGGGTTTTCTCCCTTATTGTTGGAACATTAGCTGATGTATTACTTGTTAATTGAATTATCCAGGCAAATTGTTCATGAGGAGAATATCTAGATCCTCTTAATTCTTGTGCCAGAAAAACTGCTTGTGAAAATCGGATACATTTTTCATTATTAATCTGTCTTGAACACTGCTTTGGCAGCAGTAGATTGCATGACCGAGGGTTATAGTTAACTTAAGAATGATTATGAGGAATTTAAAGTATAACCAAACAGCTCAAAGCCAGTAAAGCTCTGTCTATGTTGGATTCAAATTCAAGGTTGCCTTGCAGCAGGCAAGTTACTCAACAGTCAGCCTCTTTATTTACACCCTCAGATACATGTACATGAAAGGCAGCTGTAGCGAGCGCAAGCCACAAATTTTCAGAGAGTGGACACTGTTTTTCTAAAGGGTTTACAATGAGTCATTTCGCCTTTCATGTGGAAATAAGTATTGCTTGATATTCACTTCTTGTAATGCCAGTCTCGTCACGTCCCCTGCAGCAGCGTTCACCTTTGTATCTCATTTGAGCTTGGCCACTGTGAAATATATTAAAATCACTGGATGTCCTAATTGCTTATTTTGTATGGCAGAAAAATGTGGTAATTATCCGATGTTGTAGCTTTTTGTTAAATTCAAAATTACTTTGTATCTGAAAATTGGGTATCTATGTTGTTATTTTGCCTGACCTAACGTCATGTGTTTTAATCTATGTCTTAATCCTCACTGACTTTGATACTCCTTATGTCTGCTCTACTTGTTTCACAAGAGTAAAATAAAAAAGAAATGCATGTCAGAATAGGCCAAGGGAGTCCAGACGTTTGTAAAGACATTTGATTTAGGTGGTGAACATGCGTGTGTGAGCATCAAAGCCCCTTGCTGACATGTTTTCTAATGACTCCACACCTACGATACTGTGTTGTTGTCTAAGAAAAAAACATGCTTGGTGTCATTAGTTGGCTTCCATTTGAGTTGCTGGAATTGCTGCAGTTGTTTGTCCTTTGCTTGTTAAATAATTTTAAGTTTGACTTGATATCTCTCCTCATTATCTTTTTCTGCATTCATTTGTTGCCATCATTGTGTTGCTACTACTTTATCTAAGCCAAAAAATGCCCACTACTACACATTTTACAACAGTTGCAATCGGGGCAGTTGAGTAATTGATCAATTCACTGACCATCATATCCATAGATGACGGGCACATAGTTAATTAAACAAAAAATACCTCCAAAATTTGATAACTGGATATTTTTTTTATTCATTAGCTGAGCATTATTCTCAGATTCTCAACTCTGTGTTCCAAACATAATCTTTACCCACATGGACCTCCTAAGTAATGGTATTTGGTGACTTATTTTAGCATTTTTAAACATCCTCAAGTGATTTATTAGTGGACAGTCTGCCTGTTGTTATTGCAAAAGTTTGGTGGTTTTGAATGCACGTGTCCAGGACTGGGGGAAGAAAATACTTTGGATATATAAACCCAAGATTAATTTGTGCCACAGTGATTGCAATAGAAATCTATGGAAAAGAAAAGCATACCATATCATCTGTCAAACATGGCAGAGGCACACATACATGGTCATGTCTGGCTGCCAGTGGAAGTAGCATTATTGATGATGTGAAAACTGATTAATTCAGTCCAAATGGGCCGTCCAGGCATTTTGCAAAAGCAACCAAAGAGTTTCTCGAGGCAAAGAAATGGGATGTTATTCAATGGCCAAGTCGTACTCCCTATTCCAGCCAAGTGGAGCATGACTTTTAGTTACTGAAGACAAAACTGAATGCAGAGACCAACTGAAGATGGTTGCAGTAAAGACCTGGCAGAGCATCTCAAGGCAATGTCTGTGGCGAAGGACTTTTACTCCCAATATTAAAACCAGCTCTTATACTAAAAGCTGGTAGTTTGTTAATTCAGAACTGAAATTGGGCTGTGTATAAAAATGGTTGCAAGTACAAAACACTCAATACAGTCATTTTGTTAAAACCTCTTGAATTACACCAGAAAGTATGCACTTCAATCTGGTTTGATTTGAAATGCACTGCAGAGATGTACTGAGATAAATATTTACAAAATCTGCCCTTATTCGACCCCTAACCGTGCTTTTATAGAGATTTTCTACAGTCACTGGCTCCAACCTTGGTCTAAGGATGGATAGGCATGCTGTTGTAAAAGGACTGTGAACTGTTGCATTCCCACTTCTTTTATTATTTTTTGCTAGGTTTTTGCATTGGTTTACACAAAATTTATGTGGACATAAGAAACGTTTCACATGCTGTCATCATTTTTTTGTATGTAGGAATGCATGTTGTACCAAAAGACATCCAGAGAATACACTGTCTGAGAATTCTGCTATCACCACCATTGCACCCATTTATCTTTCCCTAGACACTCTGACTGTCTGCATTAGTGGTCTCCTGACTCGGCTGATGTTTTGTATCACATGTGGGAACAGAAGTAGTGCCTTCACTACTTCTGTTTCCACAAGTCATGTGGATTTTAAGCCAGCACAGCATTGTTCTAAATTTTATGTGCATTTTCCTATGAATGTGCTGCACAATAAAACCACAAGTTTGAAACTAGTCAGCTCATGGCTCCCAGGGCATTTTAAACAGAGGGCAGCTTGTGTTGCTTACGTGTTCAGGATGTGTGTAACTGTAAAAGTACTGTGTGTGTGTGTGCGCGTATAAGGGTGGGGGATGGTGCTCGTTGACAGTCTCATGGCGACAGTGGCATATACTTGAAGCCTGGGGGCCAAGCAGTGGCAGAGTTATGTAATAGGTGGGATGTCACGGCTAAAGGAAGCCTAAAGTACAAGAAGCTGTACTGTAGAGACAGCCACAAGAGATTCACTCTCAAACTGAGTAAGGTAGCAGAATGAAACCACATGACTTCTGCACTTATTCCAGGATCATATGCTTTTGTGTTGTCAAAAGAGGAGCATCTGTATACGTGAACAATCAAGATGTTTTTGTAATAAATCACTGACTCACTCAAGTCTTTGACTTGTGTGTTTGTTGAGCACGTGGCTGTTTGTCTTAGAGCTACATTTATTAATGGAACAAAAAAGCCTGGAGACCTGCCAGTTGGTGAGCAGTGCCACTTACTACAAATTACATGTTGCTGGAGGAAAAACGAAACTAGTTTAGCTCACTTAGCTGGCTGTTGTTTGACTTTAGAGTGAAAGCTTGTAAATTAATCTTATGTTAGCAAAGAAGACTGATAATAATCTTAAATTCCCTGTAGCAATAAACTGATTTCCACTAGAGGAGGGGTTCTTTTTTTGCCCACAAGGTCTAGCAGAGAGCTCTTAAAAAAACACTTGACTTTTTGGTGTGCATGATCACCTTCCTCTCCTAATTTGTTTGATGTACTTCTCTGCATTTTTTTTAGACTGTTTCAATCACAGTCTAGATTTAGTATGTATATACACAATGTAAAACTAAACCAGTGATATCTGTTATTCATATTACTGCCTATGCTAGTTGTTATTCAACTTAATGTGAGGTTGCATAATTTCTATTCTTTCTCACTATTTCATTTCCTAGCTCTTTCAAGCACTGTTGGGGTCAGTTCATTGTGATTGATCCCTGTTCACATGCCAGACCACAGTGTCATCACAGTTTTATGTCACTGGTGGATCATTAACTTTCATAAGGGCCTGAATGAGAATAAGGTGTGTTGTGGAAGGCTCCATCAATATGATGAACTCAGTTCTGCTCAATACTGATTTTTATCTCTTCATAAAATTCCACTTTTAATAGTAGATTTTATAATTAGGCCATGAATATATGCAGTGGGCATAGTAAAATGCCAACAATTTATAATTTAAGTTTTTGCAACATTTCAGACTTTTATCAGTACTGTGGGCATTTTGCTTGTAGTCCAATTGCTTCATCTTCAGTTTTTCAGTTCCTCTTTTCTTGTTCAGAGAGACAAATGTAGTCTGTTTTGGGTTTGAACAAGTGCACAAGAGTCTGGGTCAAAGTCTGTGTGGAAAATCGAAAAGACAGCGGAGAGGTGATTGTCATTGAGAATGAATCTGTAACTGGATTTGTTAAACTGTGGATATTTGTTCTCGTAGAACGGTGGATCCAAAGAGAACCAACATCTTCACTGTTGGCATGCGAGTAAGAATGTTGCTCTCAGGCTGACTTGAAAGAAACTGCATTTCATCTGCAGATAGGCCTTTGTCCTGCAGTTTGGTATTTAGTTCATTAGTGCAGTCACATCAACATCGCATCTGAGAGCTCTAGAGTGTTCTTGCATTTCTTCTCACAAAACTCTTAAGTATATATGCTTTTGAGTCCCATATTCTTTTTAACAGTTTGCCCAGGCTGAGCCACCTGACAGCTGTGTGGTAGCCTCTGTCACAACGTTTAGTCTCGTGCTCCTCCGAAACTGCGAACAAACTATGTGATTCAGCGCTCTTGCCTTGACCAAGTTAACTATTCATTAACAACATGGTTAATTTTTAGCACTGACTTAGATCACCTGGAGTATAATACAGTGTAAAAATACCAGTTTCTGGGTTCGTTTCAGTCTTTTCATCTTGCATCTCATTCAAAAGTCCAACATTTTTCAATGTCACATTTGGACAACCATCGGGTAAAACGCCCACGAGTGTGTCCCATTTCAGCCCAAGCCCATCAAAGCATGCACTTACCTTCGTGAACAAATCACTCCCTGTCGTAGTCCCTTTCACTGAGTGCATTGCTGTCAGCGCCTCCATAATCTCAAACTCTTTCATTATCCCACGTACAAAGATGAGTAACTGGCTTGTGTTGCGGACATCACAGCTTTTGTTCAGAGCCAAGGATAAAAAGGAAAAAACCAGTCTGCTCGATCTGTCTTGGTACAGTTCTTCTGAAGAAGAGTACATTCACTCGTGCTTATTTTCTTCTTCCTCATGGCATATTAGCATGGCACAGTCCACCAGAAAGTCTTTGATAAGATCTCCATCAGAAAATGGCTTACTTTTTAAAAAGTTTTTATGGAAAATCACAAAAATAGTCTTGACTGCTCTATCCCTGAATATGTAAAGCTTGATAAAAAAGTTCTTGTTGCTTTTCTCTGTAATTTCATTTCCCATGAAACCCCAAAACAGTAAGTTATTCTCTGTTGCAGTTTATCCAAAGAGAAAAGACTGTTTGGTGGCTGAAAAGGGACAAACTGGATGATGTATATTTGTAGCCTGGGTTTTTTTTTTCTTGTTTTTTTTTGTGCATATTAAAGTTTTCAGGAGAACATGTTTGCTGGAACGATTGCAGAAGCTTAACATTGACCAAGTTGGTTGGTAAGTTTTTGTCTTTGATCACTGGGCTTTTTTTCCTGGCCCTTAGGGATGAAACATTTGACCACCCACTGAATATTTGGCCAGAGAGATGTGAAGCTCGTTATGCTGATTAAGACACAGATGGTTCTCATGAGATGGGCTGATAATCTGCATGGTTTTATTTTTTTTCCCAATCTGAGGGGGAAGGATATATTTGCTCCACTTTGTACCCTTTCTTGTTTGAACAACACACTGTCTTTTCTTTTTCATTTTTTTGTGCTTTGGGGGTTGATCAGCTTTCCTGGGTTGATGTAAGCCGCCATCCTACAACCAGTTATCAGAGTCTCTGACACATCCTTTGTGCACTTGGGAGCTTTACATGAATTTCCATTAAGGCATTCAATGACATGGTTGTATTCATGAATTGCATTTATGCAGGCATCTTATTTTGTGGGTTGGATTACATGTTTAATTTCATATGTTGGCTGGCTCTTACACATGTGCTGAAGCTAATGCTGGTCTCCTGTTTGTGGTGATTGTTTTTAAAGTTTAAGCTTCTTTTTCATCACACCAACTTAATTAAATGTTGAATAATGTAATGCAGTAATGCTCTAGTTAATGATGTAACACACAGGGATCATTTACTTTGAATACTGTTAATTGGAGCCAGTGACTTACGACAAGTGTGTTTATGTATTAATGTTGCTGTCATCTGTCTTGCACCCTTGTGGTGTTAAAAATGATCAAAACTCTCAGTTACCACACTTAGCTTGCGTATTGCATTTGTGTACTTTCAGCTTGACTCCATTCATCATCAGTGCCCTTGTGATTATTGATTCACTGCTGAGATGGGGCGAGTGGATTGTGTAGCGCAGTGGTACATTAAGCTGCTCAGACCAGCTAAAAAATCAGATCAGGTATGACCTTGGTTACCTGGTCCAGAGACACAGAAGTCTGAAATTCTCTGTTCATATCCATACACCTTAGTTTCTGTGTCTATTTGCCAGGGTTTCTCTAACTTTAGCCGGAAGGGGATAGCTTAGGATAAGAAATGAATACTATCCCTAATAAATTAGTCAGCTGATTTCCAGCAATGCCTTTGTACACTTTTTTTAAAAGTTTGCCTGGGCCTATAAAACAGACCAACAACATTAAAATGCGACAACAAGACTGCACATACCGATGATATTTTGTTATATTTAATTGCACCTTTAAAGGTGTCCCTCGAGTCCTACCTCCTTTTGGTTTAACCTTTCCCCACAGAAATCACAGAAACTGGATTACTAAAATGGAAAAACATTCAGCAGTTCCCCACAAAGAACCACTGAATGGTGAAACACTAATTTCAAATTAAATTTGGCAATTGTTTACAATTATTCAGTCCTCAAAGGAAGAATGTAGTTTGACTGTATCACGTTTGAAGGACTACTTCAGGTCAGTTGAAATTTGACCACTGTTAAATCTGAAGCCTATAACTGAGGCAGCGTTAGACAATGTACAAAACATGCAATATTTATGACCTGATTTTAAGATATTTTGGAATAGATTTGGTTTTATGTATTTAAAAAAAAAAAAGCAAAAAAAAAGCAAATTGATCTTTCTCATCAAATATGTTATGTATAAATGACAGAGGAGAAGGTAACCATGTTAACTGCTGAAACATGCTTTTAAGACCAAAAAGGGGGGAAAAAATATCAATAGTATATTGAAGAAACTGTTGTGGCCTTAATGTCGTTCTGCAGAATCAGCAAACACCTACAAGTTGCTTGACATGTCTTTCAACACAGACTAGCTGGAGGACTCTCACAGAAGCACATGTCTGAGGAAAAAGGGTGTACGAGAAAAGCTCTTCAGACAGCACAACTGAAATCAAACAGAAGAAAAAAATGCAAAGCTGTGCTTTACCTGTGCGTTAGATATTGTTCGTAGAACAAAATAACCGAGATACGACTTTGTTTTTAAAGTTAAAATGACACAAAATCATTTCTAGCTGAAAATAAGCCATTCCTACTTAAACTTTTAAGACAAGAAGACAGAAAAGAAAATTGTGCCTCTGGGGATAGTGCAAAGTTCAGTTCAGTGTACTTTACAGAGTTTTCTAGTTTGCTGTAGCATTCCTGCTGTATCTGACTGATATAACTTCTTTAAACATCTTGGGGAGTCTGGACAAATGTTTTTTAACGAGGTTCAGCCAGACGTGGGTGTGTGGATGACCTGGGTTCTGTTCTGAAGATTGTTACCTCTGTGGGTTGCCAGTGGAGCAGCAGTGACTGATGCTAGCCTCCCAGTATTTACTGAGAGCAGAGACATACAGCCCACTCACGCACAACAGTAGATACATCAGCATGGCACTAATAACACAATCCCTGTAAGGAATGTGTGTGGTTATGTTCATGCATTTGTGCGTGTGTCTCATCCATACTAGAGCCTCTTTGTGTCATTGTGCTATGGTGGGCTTATCTAGACTAATTAGGTTCTTGTAGTTCAGCTCATTTTTCATGGTAGGTTGACTACTTTCTTAAACAAACTGTCTTCACCTTTCACTTTTGCACCCTTTTTAATGTCAGCTTCCCCCTTATTTCTTTGCCTCTTATCTCCCCTAGGCCCTTGATGAAGGCTTTTAAAAGTTTTATGAAAGGTTCTGGTCCTCAAGTGTCCTGAGCTGAAGGTAATAAGCAAAAGAAGTGATAGGTAGATGAGGTAAAAAGATTAAGGAGATGAAATGGCAATATTTTGTGGAATAGTGTGCATAAGTATGCATGCACACTATTTCCTTTTTTTTTTTTTTTTTTTTTTGTTGATCTGAAAAAAAAAAAGGTTTGGTCAGATGGTCTGTAAAGAATTGCTGGATAACAGTTTTGCTCATGCAGAAAAACAGAATTTATTGGGATGGCTAAAACTCACTTGACCTTGATGCTCGATTGCTAGCAGACCTTGGGTTGTCATCCAGACTGATGAGTCTCCAGTGCAAGTTCAGCATCCAGCCATGGAGTGAGTGTGATTTGGGAAGTCTTTGTCCTCTTCTGTGACCTAAACACAGAACCTGATATCCCAACTGATTTCTTTTCTTTTCTTTTTTTTTGGGCACGAGTATTTGGATAAAATGGCTTTAATCAACTTCATTTTTTGGTATCCATCCATCTTCTTCCAGTGATGTGGTGGTTAGCTCAGCAACCTTACAGCAAAAAGGTCCTGTGTTCCAATCCTCTCCACACCTCTCTAGGGTGTGTCCTCCCTCTTGCCCTATGACAGCCGGCATGGGATTCAACCCCTTGCATCCTGATTTATTGTTACACTTGTTGAAGTTATCACTTTTTAAACGAAATATTTCTGATAGAAACACAGGGACATAATCATGCATACCCATAATGCAGTTTCCTTATGTTTTGTTGTCTAATACATCTTCTCACTCATACAGGACATACACATGGATGCAGCAGGTGTAGCTGATAGATGAAAGGCTTAGGTGCTCTGCAGGTTGACTGTGCTGTGTTTGGTGTTGTGCATACAAAGCCATCCCCTGCAGAGATGGCCAGCCTGTTTGGTCCAAGAAAAATAGGAACATAATAAGCATGGGTTGGGTGTACATTTTTTAACCAGCACATGCGGCTGAAGTTCTGAAAGCTGTTTTTGTTGTACTTTTCTGTAACTAAACTGTTTATGAGGATTTCATCATCTAGCAGCTTCTTTTGTCCAGGATACATTTTATTTCATGTTCGTTCAGTTTATCATCCATTTATTCTTCATAAGTGGTAGTCCTGTGCGCTTTTCAGCTGCTTGTGTTGGTACTGCTTTTGTGTGTGTGTGTGTGTGTGTGTGTGTGTGTGTGTGTGTGTGTGTGGCTTTTTTTCCCCCCAACAGAAAACAGTAGGGTGCTTTTTTTTCACAGGAATCTGATGATTTGTGTGGTGGAGGCAGTGTGTAGCTGGCTTGGAAGACTCCCTTCAGCTCCCTGTAACTCTTCTCTCTTTGGCTGCTGCTTGTGAAACTCTACTATGTTTAGGGCTCTTTGTTTAGGACAGAGTGTGCTAACACGTAAAGCAGATAGGAGATGGGAAACGAGGCACTGTGCAGGGTTTTTTTTTCTTTTTGAGGAGGGAGGTTCACTGTACCTTGCAAGCTTAGACAATACATTTGACTGCTGCAGTTTATTTTTGCTGTTTCTGAATGTTGTGGAAGTGTTGGTGGCCCAAATACGCCAGAGATGAGGTGATGTGGCCAGAGGAGGTAATTATTTGTGTAGAGAACCACACAACACATGTTTTTGGCATCGTGTGCCCTGACCATATGTATTAGCTCTCTAACACAGCAAAGATGTCAGTGCAATTTCCTGTGTACATGGAAAAAGTAATCTTCATGGTGTTCTCAGCTTTTGTTTTGTGCAAACAAAGCTTGTACCCCACATCCTTCCTCTCATCTGTACAGTGTGAAATGAAGGGAGAAACGCAGAACGGAGGAAAAAAGAAGAGCAGTAGCACAGGAGTGAGCTTGCCCTCATAAAAGTCAACCATCCGTATAATTAGCTGATGTGCTGTTTTTGTTAAAATCTGAGCTTTCACAAGTATTAATAATCAACTTTAGTTACTGAATGAAATTGACTTTCCAACAAGTTTATGTGGCCAAAACCTCCATCTGAAGATACTGAAAATAGAAATGGCTCAAAGGGAGAAAAATACTTTTACGGTCTGTATCTGGTCTGAATAATAAGGGTTGTTTCAGTACAATTCATTTTCATTACACAGCGTACCGACACTCTTTGATTACTAAAAAGTCTGCCAGTGCGTTATGATTCCGGACATTTCACGAAGCTATGTTTCTCAATCTGTCACACCAATTTGTAGGTAATAACAACCCTCCTTTGGGGTAAGGAGTTGCCAGATCAAATGAAAACGAAGCCAAGCACTATCAGTGATGAGAAGAATTGATCTTATGGAAATGTGTTATTTATTTAAAAAAAAAAAACCCTTTTCATAGACGGATCAGTTCATGATTCTTTAAAATCTGCCCCCACTAAAGATGTGTAATGTAATGCATTACAATCTGTCATGTAATCGGGTTTAGAATAAGAGAAGACAACCAGGAAATAAGCTGCTGCTGTTTTGTTTTTAATAAAGCCTGACCAATAAATCTGCCAGGTCCACATCAGTTCATTGCTGTTATATTGGTGTCAGCCTGCACAGTATATCATCCAATAAATTGACATGAAATTGAAGTAGAGGAAAATCTCTTTTTTCTATAATGGAATGTGTAAAGAAAATTCAGATAAAGGCATGATGTGTGTATTTTCTTTAGGCCTTCAACCTCTTATCCCTCATCATTATCATTTCGTTTTCCTTTTTTTTTAAATTATTTGACTAGAGTCGACTTGGACTTAACATCACAACAATGAAATCAAAGTCAATTTTCTTGACTGCTTGATTTCTAACAAGTCTTTTCTATCAGCTTGTACTGCTTCTTGCATCGTGACATGTCCTTCAAGAAGATTGCTTTTCAGTTCAGGAATAGTCTATTCTTCAAGCACTAATGGACCAAGCAGGAGATTGTTACTAGCCTTGACAGTTATAGACTAGTATTGTTTTCACCTTTTGAGTCCTACTGTAATGGGAGCCATCACAATGAGTACTGTGGATGGATTTATATAACCTTATTCTATAGACACGCTTGTCATGATATATATTTATTGTACACGTGTGTAATTAACATGAACAACTTCACTTATTGACTTGGGATGAAATGGCATCTCTTTAGTTTACGTCATGTTTACTTTGAGGTGATAAACAGTAGTTTCTTAGATATGTAGTGGCTGAATGTTAAATCAGAGTCACTGTAATTGCCAAGAAGGCCTTGAATTAACAGATCATTTTTGTAACTTTGTGGTTTCATCTTCATCTTCATTTGTATATAACAAGAACAGGACAATGCACCACACACTTCTCTGCAGGGGATCTCTGCTGTTAAATCCATGGTTGCTTGATTCTGTACAGTTCCACCTGTTCTTTGTTGGATAAAAGTCATCATACATGGACGTACTAAAGTCACTGTTGGCTGAATGCTACACTATTATCCTGGCTTTGTGCCTTCTCTAAAGTTTATCATGTGTTTGGCTGCAAACTTTGGCACATCTGCAAAAAGTATCTAGTCGTATAAAAACATATGCACATAATGCTGCCAGATGGCATATTTTAGAACTGTGGGTGTAGTTAAGCTGCTTTTATGAGTTCAGTGATGTTCTTCGATACATTTTCAAAATTAGTCATTGATCATCCTTTTTTAAATGAAGCAAATTGTTCTATTTTATCCAAAAGATGTCTTATGTATTTTTTTTCTGTGTTTGAAGTGTTAATGGAAATTAACACTCCTAACACTCCCTGAAATTCTTGGCAGCAGACAAAAGCTTGACACCTACAAAGTTTGTTGACTAAAACAAATTTCAGTGGTGATAAATGACAGCTCTGAGAGTGGATGGGTCTCCTGTGTGTAAATTTACAGATGCAGCCAGTAAATCTTTTAGTCAAGATCTCCTATGTGACTCTGTGTTGATGCTGCCTGAGATGCATGTCATTATTAATAATAAGAAAAGGAAGAGTATTTAGGGCTTCAGCTTAGACTGGGAGAGGAGCAGACCAGGGAGAGCAATGGATAGTGAGACACAGATGATAGGGAGAAAAAGGGAGTGAAAGATCTCAGGGGTCCTGATCTCTGATAGTGTTTACTGGAAAGAATGAGGGTTTGAAATGGAAAGTAAAAGTTGTTACTGTTGTTATGAACTTGAGCTATGAGCTTTTTTTAAATGTGTTTTTTTTGGGGGGTGGGGGGGTCTCTATGGCTTTAGTATCTGCAAAAAACAAAAACAAAGATGCTCTGCTAGGTTGAGATCAGGTGACCGACTTGGCTGTTGAATATAAGTTCTTTATCTAGAGAAACTTTTAGTTTGCTTTTGCAGTACATCCTGCATCTTTATCCATTTGCACTGTGAAGTGGCGTCACTTTTGCAGCAGCCGTCACACTATCAATAAACACTAGTGGCTCAGTTCTACTGGTCATACATTCCCATGCTATATTATTGGCTCAATCATTTTAGACAGATGATGTGGTATGGTTTGGATCCGTCCAAAGAGTTAGGGGATGTAGAGTCTAGGGGAAAAAAAAACCTAATTGGTGTTTCCCTGCCCAAGTGTAATCTTCTGGGTGCAGACAGTGGTTTAGACCTTGTTGTTAACTGTGTTTACATTCATGAAGGCAAGGATCTCTTGATTGTATACTTTGATAATCATATGCCTAACATTCTTGACTTGGATAGATGTTGGGAAGGTGTCTTTTTTTTGTTTGTTTGTTTTTTCCCTTCTTCTTTCCTCTTTTAAACCAACTATGCAATCGTCCACTTTAGTTGTCTTCTGTGGTCTTTCCGGCCTTTCAGTGTTGCTGAGCTGGCCAGTGCATTCCTTCTTTTAAAGATTGTTGATTTGGCCACTTCTGAAGTTTTTGTTATCTCTGTGGAAGGTTTGTTTTGTTTCAGCCTAATGATGACTTCCCTCTCTTGTGCTGACATCTCTTTGGCTCTCATATTGAAAGTTCCACTTAAGGATACAAAATCAAGTTAAGCACTTGGAATAAACTGCAGATCTTTTATTTGCTTAATTTGTGATGTAATCCAGTGTGAAAAGGCCTCACTCTGCCATGAACCTGCTTTTGAGTCAGTTGTTGTGTTACTTTGGAGTATTGAAAATTTGGGACTGTGTATAAAATCAACCGTAATTACCAAACAGTCAATGTAATACTTTCATTAAATCCCTCAAGTTAAAGTGTTCAATCAAAACCTGATTGTTTAATTTAAACTCCACTATAGTGGTTCACAGAGACAAAATGGCAAAACTTGTAATTGTACTTGTACTCGTAATTGCCCGAAGACTTATGGATCTAATTGCAGATGGCTTAATTATTTCCTTGCCACAGTTGATCCTTGAGTTGTGCTTGTAGGTTTCTTTGTGATTGTTTTACTTTGTCTGACTTAAGACTTAAGCTGGTGATATCTTTGCATACTTAAGGTCATATAAATTGAAGTGTATTATCTGAAATTGGATGTTTCCTCTAGCATATTGTTATCTGTGGAGTCCTGGTTTTGTGGCAGTTAAGAGACTCATTTGTTCTACTTCCTCGTGCTGCTCATGTATGTCTTTCCTTCATTTACAATTCCTTTGATGGTCAAAATAATTGCATAAATAAAACATCTGTCTGTGCCAAATGGGCTGATCAATTTGTGGATGTCCACTTGTACTTTAACCTTGTGTGCACACACAGTGAAATGCATCCAATCTTCAGGATGTCCAGTATTTTTTTTTTAATTCCACCACCAGTTTGTAAACTTGCTCCAGAGACAGATAATGAGGCAACATCATGAAAAAGTTCTTAGTACGTTTTTTTGAATTTAGTTATATTTACACAGTATAGGATATACAATTTTCTTTATATTCGACTTTTACTATTCCATTTCTGAGACATCTGTTGTCATCTTTACATAACCTTTTAAGTGGATGGGGAGTTAATAAAGCCGAAAGCATGCTGTATTCGAGCTAGCACTACAGACAAATACACACACATAAAGAGCTGTAAGAATGAAATTGCCATGCGATAACCCCGGGGGACTCGTCTGCCTGGCTGAAAAACCTTAACAAGAAGCATGATATTTTTTTTCTGCTTCAGCAGGCCCTTTCTCTGGAGCTGTCCAATTATCTTTTGTTTAAATGTCTTTACTGTATAGTAGCTAATGCAAGTGTGTGTGTGTGTGTGTGTGTGTGTGTGTGTGTGTGTATTTAAATTGTGTAAGAAATTAGCTAAGTGTAGGATTTCTGAAAAATAAATGAAACTGGCTTATCAATGAGACATTAGTATTAAGCGTCTGGCAAGCAAAGATATTTTTATTATATAATAATACTGTTGTGTTTCCAGTTTAGATCATGTTTGAAAATACAGCTCACCTCACTCAAAACTAAGACTACCTTAACAAATGTGATGTAAAAACTTCTACTGTTATTTAAACACAGTAAATACACCCAATAGTTATATATTTTTTGGCTGTTATTCCCAAATTAATGCAATTATAAGATGAGTCCCAGATGTACTGCTGACCCCATTTTTATGCATAATATGAATATTTTAAACCCTATACTGTTTAAAAGCTTTTCTAGAAGTTTAAACTTAATGACCATAAGAAATGCTGTTGATCTCATTAACTTTCCATCTTTCTTATAAGACAATGTTTTAATACCCTACAGCTAACTCTGTTTAACTGGGCAAATGTCATAGTACGCAGTAACATCCACACATCTCTTTGCTTTGTTTTTAGTCCTACTGCTTCTGTGCTGGACTCTCTGTTGGTGCAACTCATGTAGCTCCTTCACGCACAACGACTGTTGACAAAAGTAGTAACACAAAGTTTGTCCAAATGGGATTATTTCATATTCAGTCTCAAGAGATCAGCTGTTGAATCATTAACCTTAACAAGCCATATGCTGACTTTAGTTAGGTTAGTGGCATCTAACCAAGAAACATAATGTGGAGCCTGATGAGAACTAAATCACTATATAAGCTTTTTCTTTGTTTTCTTTGCCTGTGTTTTCTTAACTCACAAAAGTGCAAAAGGTTGTTCCTGTTTTGTGCATGGTACCTAATGTTTTAATTACTAGGACTGCAAATAACTATTATTCTTTTTTTGTAGTCTGCCCATTTTCCATCGATTAGTTGATGATTATTTCAATAACTCTTATGTCCACTTCCTATGGGAAAACCTCCTGTTCTAGGCTCCAGTGCCTCACCTGCCCATCTGTAAATATCACCCTGTTTCTCATCAAATGAAAATGATGACCCAGGAAAAATTTGAAAGCTGCATGAGCCTCTTTACAGGACAAACTCATCTATATGCTGGTGCCTAATACTAGTTAAACAGAACAAAGCAGAGGCTCTGAAAAAGATCTTGCATCATCCACGAGAAGTTTCTGACAGGCAAGCTAGCTTAACTCTCTAAAACTGTTTGTGCACTGCAGTAGTTGTTGTCGTGGAAGGAAAGCTCCACTTTACGCAGTCTGCAGATAACTGTTTCATTCTGTGAAATGCTTTCACATTTTTTTAAAGTCTTTTTCTCCATTTTCTGCCATCCTCCTGTTTTGTCGTTTGCGCTACTTTTCTTCTTCATTAGTATTGAGTGAAGTCTTGGCAGACAATATAGTCAATACTCCCCCCATAGCTTCCTATAGTTACAAAAGCACATTTCCGGGGTTTTAGAATAGGACGTGTCGACAATAAAATTCTGCGTCGATGAATTTTCAGAGTTGACGATATCTCTTATGGTGACAAGTTGTTGCAGCCCTTTTAATGACCTTGTGATCACGGCCTGGTCTTTAATGTATCAGCCTCTAGAGAAACAAGTAAAATCCTGGGACTTCTTGTTTTTTTTTCACTCTTTGTTGTATCTTTTCTTTTTTTCCGAGAGGCCGATATGTTTATCTTATATTAGATGTTCCATTTCTTTGTACATTCCCTCATATCCATTCTGGTAGTTTTGGCCAGGAATTTGCTGACATCTGTGAATCTCTGACTGATATTGAGACTTTGAGACATACAAAAACTGCAGTGAAAAAGTAGCCAGAAAATGGATAGGCGGAATCAGTTCTACTGAGCAGACCTATGACAATAGTTACAATGTGATGTGTGGTTAAATTTCACATTTCATGTTAAGTTATGGTGTAGGGCAGGGGTCAGCAACCTTTAAGACCCAAAGAGCCATTTGGACCCGGTTTCCATGCAAAAGAGAACACTGGGAGCCGCAAATACTTTTTGACATCTAAAATGAAGATAACACTGTATATATTGTTTTTTACCTTTATGCTTTGTGTGAACAACTAAGGTGTGTTGCTTATGAAATCCATGAAGTGCTACAGAGAAAATTACATTTTATTTATGTAATTAACACATTTTGAAGTCTTAAAAAAATATAACAAAAGGAAAGACACCCAGCTGAACTAAAATGATCCATGTAGCAAACAAAAACTGTTGTGAGCCACCACCCTTATATCCTCTTTGGACTTTTAGAGCCTTGACCTGACTTTTAAAAAATAATTGGAAAAAAAGCACTATGCTGCTACAAAATGACAAATATATATTTGCAAAATTCTGCCTAAATATGTATTTTACCAGGTTAATGTGTGTGGCGGGGTGTGGTCTGCAGCACCGCTGCAGGGGAGGCGGACGCACCTGAGCGGCACCCGTATGCGTACAGCAACCGTGTGTGAAAAGTGGTCAATAAAGAGATGCTGAAAAGCATGTTCATGGAAACATCATCGGGTCTGCCGTGACGTGTTTACAATGGGACTTCTGCTCCTGAGCCTCTGCACACAGCGTCTGCAAACCAGGGCTGTACGAAGTCACTTTCATCTTTACGCAGGACTGTAAGCTGTCATCTGTGAGGCGTGAGCGGTGTTTGTTTTTAACATAGTTCACGGTGGAGAATAGCTGCTGACATAATGTGGATCCGAAGATCCATAACTGGCCTACCTGGGGTTGAAAGTCTCTATAAATGCACGGCGTTTCAGCGGGTACACTGGCTTTCGCGAGTGTGACGCTTATTTTGAGCGATGAAAAAATAATAATAAAATATAATTTTATTTTTATATTTCAATGTCACAATAATCTTCCAATTTAGAACTACAAGTTTAAAAAAAATAACTAACATAAATAAAATACACTTCAGCTAAATACTTCTAATTTATTTTCCCAAACCACGTGGAGCCGCACTATAAGGACTAAAGAGCCGCATGCGGCTCTGGAGCCGCAGGTTGCCGACCGCTGGTGTAGGGTCTCAGAAGGGTTTGCTTTACCTAAGACTTAGATTTAACACAGAAGTATAAATCCTATGTTAGGCGAATGCGTTACCCACTATACCTATGAAAAAATAAAATGCTGCTATCAGCGTCTTCTTCTTTTTTTCCCCCAAACTGTCGGCTGTAAAAATATGTTCTCATTGCTCATGGAGAAGAATTGGCTTGTTAACCTTCTGTAAGTGATTGAGGCTGGGACTGAAAATTATTGATTAGTTCTTTTTGCAGAAAAGCCCTTTCAGCTCTCACAGTAAATATTTGGTTGGCTCTCTCCAACCAGCCCTGAGTTTAGAGAACAATGCATACAGCATATGCTGAATAATGCTTTGGCAAAGCAAATATTTAACATTCAGTCTCCGTCACTACCTCTACACCTAAATAAACAGACTTAAGTAGAACTGCTGAGCCATTCATTCCATCTCTGTGAACTGTAATCATTGTCTCAAGTTTTACCTTTCAATTTCCTTTCTTTTTTTGTCTTCTTTTTTTTGGAGGGGATTCCCTGATAATTTAAAAGAAGCCTATCCATAAATTAAGAATTCCAATATTAATCTACATCATCTGTTTTGTATTCTTTTGTAGGTTGCACTCTTCTACAACCTTACAAAGCTGTATCTCTGCAGATATGCTGCTTCTCCATACTCTTACTTTGTGCTCCTTTTAATATCTCCTCAGTGCATGCAACATTTAAAGGGAGTGGGGATAGTTTAACACAGTACATGCAGAAATATAGTGATATGTTGCAAATTGTGAATGGATGGAATAATAATCCACATATCTCTACGACAACTCTATTCATTATTCTACTTGTCTTTTGATGTATTCTAATTATTATTATTTTTATCCCGTACTCTGCAGAAATATTCCGTACTTTGATATGCTCAGCATGTGGTGAGCCATAGCTGTCTTAGAAGGAGCAAAGAAGGTTTAAAAACCTATAGAAGAATAATAATGCATAGCACAGTTGATACCATCAAATGTAATGAATTCAGAGGCAAATTTGATTCCATGGTCATATGCTTGCTGAGCCTGATGATTCTTACATAATTTTAAAGCTGCTAAGTATTGATTTTGAAGTGAGGCACGTGGATTTGCTGAGCCAGTACATTTAGAGTTAACTCTATCAATCTCTTTAAAGGGAGAATGGATTTATCTTTGGCCCCAAAATGGAAAAGAATTTTGCCTTTTAAGCACACCCGATTGTAGCTACAGTCTTTGAGAAGATGCAAGGTTGAATTTGGAGCTGTGTGGTATTATGTATTTCTAGCCTTTGCTGCAAGTTTTCTGTATGTAATAAGGAATTGCACCACTTTATATTTACAATAACGAAGCACTATTTCAATCAACAAATTTTATTTTGAACATGCTTTGCTAGGGAGGTTAACATGGAGAATGATTTGTACTCCCTGAATAATATGTGCTTAAGGCTAATTCTACATGAGCCAGCTTTAGCTCTTAACAGTGTGCAGTGCTTATGGCGGTGATTGGGACAGTATCCAAAACAGTCTCCTAGAAATTCTAACTTAGTCTTTAGTCTTTCTAATCCTTTAACTCTCAAAGGCCACAAATGAGCTGCAGACTGAGTGAGAGAGTGTAAGCAGGAACAAATGCTGGAGAGAATGAGTGACGTTATAGAGCAGTCATGCTATGCTAGATTCAAGCAGCACAAGAGCATGGGATTCTGAAGTACTGCAGGTCGCCAGAGGTTTTGTGCACATTATATATCCACTGTGCTCCTTTATTAATGTTTCTAATGCTGGAGTATTTGGGCGTTGGTACTATGTTTATTTGCTTGTTTATGAGTCTATCCTTGTAAGTTCATTGCAGTCAGCCCATTAGATGTGGATCAGCTTTGATGCAAATAGACAACACTGAATCTACTAAGCTTGAGTAATTGGACCTTGTGGGGAACATCAGACCCACTTCTGGAAAATGCACACACTCATTACAGCACAATCACACTCATGTAAATGCACTGCTTCCCATAATATCACTCTTTGTAACGGTTATCTGACAAAAGGCAGCCTCTTTTGAGATTAGAATAATGGCTTTTTTGGACAAGCATTTTCTTTTTTGCAATTGCAGATGACACAGAGATGTCAAGGTCATTGAGATTGCTTTGATACATGCTTAGGGAGTGCCATGTTGTCACAGAAGGTGAGCAGGACATAGTCAAGTTCCTCCACTAACTTTCAACTTATTTAAACATTTTATAATTGTAGAATTTTTATACAAAGGCTGCACAATTATGGCCAAAATAAATGCGGTTGTGATTATTCAGTGATTTGATGGTAAAAAAGTTACACAAACATTACATTGCTCTCACATCCACGTGAATCCAGATGGAATGCAATTGGTTGGTTATTTCAGTGCATTTTTGTGAGCTGTGCAGCTCTATACAGTGTGCAGGCTCGGTTTTGTGGACATTTAAGTTGATGTTAGGCGATTCAAGTCTTTATTCGTTAATTATACTGCAATTTGTGCTGTGTTTTCAGGTAGTTGAATTAAGTTAGCTGTGTTTCTTTTGTAGCGCTGATTTCTTCCTGGTTAATGTCCCTTCTGCTAAATCTGCTGTATTTCCAAACAACAGAACATTCTCCACTTTGAGGACCTATCTCTGTGGCTTCTGCTCTGCTGCACATTTGAGTTTTGTCTGCTTTTTAATACAGTATTACTTGTCCAAGCCAGTCCAGGAAACTTGGTGAAGCGTCATGGTGAAGGAAGCCGCTGGGATTGACTCATGCAGGCGTGTTGTTGGGTGGTGATTTAGGAAGTGCTTGAATAACTTTTGCTTTTATTTTCAGTATCACTCAGTCGTGTTAATTTAATTGTGGGAAACCAAGATTTTGATCAAGATTAAAATTTGATTAATTCTACAGCTCGGCTTTGTATTATATATTCCATTCACCTCCATCATAATGGATAGATCATTATTTACTGGGAAGTAATTAACTAACTATTTAACATAGAAGAGAGCTAGGTCAACTTCAGTTTCAACAGCTATTTTCGTAAATTATATTATGTGTATTCATTGTTCCATGTAGTATTGGTCTGAATGTGTCTCTCTATTATGCAGAGGCAAAGTCAAAAGCAGAAAATATGCAAAAGGTTTCAGAAGCCTTTGTTATTACTGTGTATTAGTGTCAGAATAATTGTGATGGGTGCACAGGTCTAAGAAACTAGATGCAACTATCTGTTTAGCCACAATTTCCTTTTCTAATTCTGACTTCCAATGTTAGCCCCATAATGTTTTAATCCACTCTGTTGCATCTGGAATGCTGAGTTTTTATTTCATTGGCGAATTCTAATTCGATTTAAAAGTTTGAAAATAAGCTTTTAAAAATGTTAGCATAATCTTATATGAAGTTGGGGTTACAAACTTGAAGCATATAAAGGAAAACACCTTTTTATGCTCTCTCCTCCTCATAACTAGCACGCTTTACTGTGTCTAACATGCCCATTTTTGCCTTGCTACTTTTGAACAAGAAAGCTCTATAATCAAGGCATTTTGTGGTGGTTGTGAAATGACTGAAATGTAGAGTTGCCAGAGAAAAGCATGAAATTGGAATTTGGCCTTTTCTGCTAAACTTATCAGAGTTGCAAAATGAAATGGAAAATATAATCGAAACTGGGCTGTTAGTTTTCTTTTCTGTGATTATATCTAAGAAAAAGGCAGAACACCTCTGGGACATTATGACCCAAAGCTGGTTTTCTGTTTTTTGTACATGACGATTAACGGTTTTATTTCCAAGAAACTGTGAGGGTTTCTTTTTAACTGAGCTGTCGTGCTGTGTGACCTGACTAAATAGATCAAAGTTGAAAGGGAGTTTACTTTGCATTACTCCATCTTCCAATGCAAGCCATACTCTAACTGAACAAGCGGGGGTAAAAGGAGATAGCTAACCCCCCTCGTGTCTTTGATCACATCATATTTAGTTTTCCTTTTCTGTGATGGCTCTTTGATCGTCTCCTTTACTCTCCCCACCCATACCCCGACATCTTTTTTTTTATTTCTATATCTTTGACCTTCTTCTTGTATTCATCATCTGTTGGCCTTCATCTCTCGTTTATCCTTCATTCAGAACTTTCTCACTGTGTTACTGAGGAAAATGACAAGTCTTTTGATGTAAAGCAAAAACAGGCTTCCCTTAGAAGCACAGTTAGACCACCCGTTAACTTTTGATGAATCACAGATGCATGTTTATAACATGTTTCACAATTGAATTCACTTTATGAAATGGTTTAATTATCTCATGATTAGTCTATGATTAATAGATCGGGGTTATAATACATTTAAATTGCTGAAGTTATTACTGAAGATGCAGAGGTTATAGGGCATGCAAGTACCTGAGAGAAAAGCTATTGTAGATTTGCTGTAGTACACCCTTGCACCAGTAGTTGAAGACTAGCTATTAAATGATATGGAGAACTCTTGCAGTACTCTAACTGCATCTTGATTTCTGGAGAGATTTACAAGTTTTTAAAAATTCATCTTGGCAGGCTTTAGACTGTGCTCTTCTAACTAAAGTGCAGTAAGTTGGGTACAGTCAGCATCCTCTGAGCAATGACTAGCCTATGAAGTTGTAGCAATGAGCATATTTTAGGTGTAACAGTATATAGAAGATACACTGGGTAAGCTAATATTTTTTTTCTTTCTTTTTTTTTTAAAGGTAACAAGCTTCCAAGTGCATCAGTGTAATGTTGAAGGTTGTTTGACTGAAATTGCATCTCCACTTCAGCCAAGCAGTTGGTTATGGGTGAAAACGGCTCTGTTTCTTAGCTCCTAGTTAAATAAACTGGCTACAGTGAACCATGTGAGCTCTATCTCCTTGCCTTGCTTTTGTTATTGTAAGCAAAAGCTGGTATGCACATGATATTAATTTATTATATGTTGAAATGATGAGAGACTCAGAACCTACCAGCTCACACTTGCCTATATTTGTATGATTTCTTGGTGTAAAACTGTATCAACTAAATAACTACTATTGAGGAACAGAGCCTCATGACCAAAGCAATACAACAGCTTCCAACATGATATTGGTTTTCCATTCTAATGAGACGTTGAATCCAGCTTGGTATGTGTATAGCTCCTTCCATTAGCAGACACTGCCAAAATAACAAAAACAGAAGAAAATAATAGCATGCTCTGCTGCTAATGTGGAAAGCTGAATAATTGATTTCTAGAGCCAAAAAATTCTGTCACAACAGGGTAAAGAAGGAAAAAGTTTCTCTGTGCCTGGTTCTGCTTACCAGTCCCAGGTTTATTAAAACCTTAGCGCAAAGCTGTGAAAATTCCTTGCATTTCTGTATAGTGATGGTCTGCTGTAGGGAAATATCTGAGACATGCTCATCCCAAAGTTGGAGTGACTTGGTTAATACAGGCTCAGAGCCTGGTGCCACCTGTTTTTCATATCTAACTATAGTAATACCGAACACTGGCCTTACTCCAATTACACATTCTGCCAACAAAATAGAAGCAAAACTACCGACCAGTTTCAGAAATGCTTAAAATTTTAAGTATTTCACATCAAAAGTTAGGTATACAGTATTTGCTTTTTATTTTGTGTGCAAGCTTTCGTGATCTTCAAGATTTATGATTGATGCTTAAATGTTGGTTTGACCTGAGGTGCTAGTTCATGTGTCTGTTACACTTAGAGCGGCCAGTTGCATGTCCATGAAAGCTTATAGGTCTAGTGTGGAGACAGTTAATGTAAACCAGAGATTTGTTTGGCATCTGACCTTGTGCTGCTATTTATTGCAAGCCAGCTTTTGCAGTAAACAAACTGACACTGAAACAGTATCCTGTAAATAGGCAATTTTTTCAGTACTAAAGTATGTGAAAATATGCAGTGTATACAATGTAGGGCTGCAACAATTCGAGTAATTTGATTCTAAAAGATTTGCAACACAAATGCTTGTTTAACACATGGCTCGCCATGGAAACGCGAGCCACATTTGCGACTAAAAACAGACCTGCAATACAAACGTATTTAGGAGCAGCATGTGAATAAAAAGTTTGGCAACATTAAGCCCACGCACACTGATAACTCAACAGCAGCAGTGACCATGACACTAGCACAGTTCAACTTGGAGTTGGTTTACAAACACATTGCGAAGAAGCGGCGCCGTTACTGAGAAGGTGAGCTCAGACTGAGTGATAGAAAATGTGTTTTTCACGTCCAAAACAACAGTGCTATTCCTGTAATCACCAATAAAATCTTCACTGGGAAAAGCCTGGCTTCATCAAGTCACCTGATCGACCAACGCTGATGTGAAGAAAAGCAAACTTTGTCGTGTGATTGTGTGATGACCACTTACAGAGCCAGTCCTCATTTGCCCCTTTATAATGTCTTAAGAGTTAGCCGGCCAAATCAATACACGTGAGAAGTTGGCTGCTGCAACAACAAAGGAGCCTAGCATTGCTCTGTTCTTGTATCATTACAAATGTGACACTATCATTGACCAATTAAGCTTTGTTTTTGTTTGCCTTTTCCCTGGAACATGAGAGCTGATGAGGCATGTAAATGAACAAGTCTGTTGAGAAAGCAGTGAAAATTGGAAGGTAATGGTCTCTGTTTTCACCTTGCTTTGATCGATTAGCTTTAGAATAACAAACAAAAGTTCCTGAATAAAGTGCCCGTTAGCTGTGGTGCAATAAGCTGACTGTTTTCTCAAATTGATTTTTTTAACATCCAGGATTTTTGACAACAACCAAAATGATTTGTAAATAAGATTGTAGCGCTCTCAGATGATCTTCAGCTCTAGACACTGAATGATGATGGCAGATTTGCATCAAGACATTAAAGCCAGTGTCAGTAAAATCAGTGCATATGTATAATGGCTTTGCAGCTCCATAAATGTAGTTCATTATTCATTTATTTTAATGACTAATATAGACTGAGTGGTTTTGAGTGATACACATAGGCAGTGATAGGCAATATAAGACCTGCACCACTTTGCAATCTTAACCTTTAAGAAGATTCACCAGACACAGCTTTATTATTCTCAGAAACATATTTTTCATTCACAAACATTAAGGATGAATTTGATTAATAGCATTGTTGTTAAACCCCACCATATTTATTGGTAGCCTGATTTTTATCAGCTGTTTTCATCTGTTTTTATCAATGTTTATAATCGCCATAAAATGAGAATTCAAAAAGTAAGAGATGAGAGAACCACCCTTGAACTATGTTATAAGTGCTGATGTTACATAGGTTTTCCACTTGAGTGCACTTCCAATGTTTGCAGCTCGTGTTTGGAAAGCCACAGATGCAACAACTAGTTGACCCAAGCATAATCAGACTGTAAATGAGTAAAGACATTTATTATACATAACAAATGTTAGGAAAATCTGTTTGTTTCGTTGTTTCATGTGTCTGATAATGCCATATATTCAAATAATATAGATTATTTATCTGTTATGTTTTGCAATTGGAACCCAGTTTCCTTCACTTTTGAATACTGGTGTAGCATTTTTTCCTATTATCCCACCCAGTTTTTACATCTAGAAAATATGCAGCTTAAAAGGTGATGTAGACTACAGTTATGTCAAGTAAAAATGAGCTGACTTGAAAAACAGTGCAAATTCCCGATCAGCACAAATTTTTTTATTTTGTGTATGTGACATACCTACAGTAGCTTCATTATAAAGTTAAACTTGTAACAGCCTATATTTGAATGCTGCTCATTTTGTCTTGATTTCACTGATATAAAGAAAGGTATTGCTTGTTTGTCAGTGACGGCTAAATTAGTAAGATTGTTGGACTTCATTGCATCTCTAATTCAGCAGCTGGAGGGGGACTGCAGCTTTATGAATGCTTTCATTTATATGATTGTCTTTTGCAGTGTTTTATTGTGGAAATAAATATTGCAATAACACTTAAAGAGACAATACAGTTTTGTCTTCTTGGGATTTCAAAGTTTATGCAGCAGAACACCGGTAAGAGATCTTAATAAAACTAATGACACACTTACCCTGAAAGCTCAAGTATCTAATTTGACAATATAGTTCACTCTCTTAAAGATTAATGGGAGATGAGCCTGATCTATTATACAGTTTCCAATTGCACTGTGGCTCATTACCATAATATAATCTAAGGAATACACAGGGTATAACCAAATAATGTTAAGCACTGAATGATACCACAGTTTCAATTGTCTGAATAAATACAGTATAATGTAGTATTAGTTCCCATTTCATGAAAATGCTTTTTGATTGTGTTCTGTGTTTTTCTTAGTAATTCAGTAAAGCAAACACATTTACATTTTTGAGATGGCCTCTGTGGAACCTGGCTAAAACTACCTGTATATGCTTACAGAAAGAATGATTTGCAATGTATTTTAAGTTCAAACACAAAAAGAAGAAGGTGTTCAATATGATGTTTATTGTATATACAGTTCTTTGTGTAACATCTTAACCCTCTGGGGTCCAGGGTATAATTGGCCGTTTTTGACTACTTTTGATTTTACCTCTATATTTCACCTATAAAATATGTTTTTCTTGCCTTGTTTGGTATCATTATTTTCAGCACAACCTCAAATATCTGAAATTTGAGTTATTTTTTTATTTTGGTATACTGTATTAGCACAGTTGATCTAAATTCAGACAAAAAATTCAAAATCCGAGTAGAAAAAAGTTATATTTTTTACTGTAAAACCCACAAACATGTTTAACGAATCATTTTCATAACTTGAAATGCAAATAGAAATTGTACATTTCTAAAAATTATGCACAAGTTTTGCAAACAACAAAGTTATATGGTACTATTTACCTAAAAATGCAGCCAAGGCCTCAGGCCTTTTTTTTTTTTTTTTTTTTATAACCATTTAAATCTATTTACAGAACAACCAGGTGTGCTGCATCAAATAAGAAGCCACACAAATTATTTGTGCCAGTCCAAAAAATGTAGTTTGTGCTCAGTATAAGACAGAGGAGAACACCACAGGCCTAAACCCTGCAGGTCTGACAGCAGGAGGTGCATCAGTCCAGTTTTCCATGTGGAGACAGCGTTTACACTGGAATCTGCCTTTGACGGCTTTTTTAGAGCAAATATGAAATTCAGCAGTCTAACTGACACACAATACAAAACAATAACTACACAACAAACTAACTATAGCCTCCAAACACGCTAAACGTCACTAATGTCTCACATATGAAAACTCGCTCTCTCTCTTTCTTTCGCTCGCCGCTTTCCGTCGCCGGTGTCACTCCTAAAAACTTCCCCTTCTCCCTAAACAACCAAATGTCACATGTTGCCTTATCATTTTTTTTGATTGGCTGACATGGTAAACTCTAACACCAATAGGGAAGGAGTGTTTTTTCTTTTTCTTTTTTCACTCGCAAGCGGAGAGTGTTTGCTAGCGCTGTCTGTAGAAAACGCCGTTTTTACCGTTCTTCCCGCTGTAAACACCACTGTTTTGTTCAGAAAAAAACATCGCGTGTATTTTTTTATCATAACTCTGGTTTTATGTGGCCCATCGACACAATTCAAAAACTGGTATATAGTTTGAAGTCCGCACTTTCGACCCAAGTTGAAATGGAGACTCTGAGTCGCTGCATCTTGTAGCTGTGTCGTCTTAAATTGGTCATGTGATTTTGATGCGCCGGCGTGTCCGGCGACCCCAGAGGGTTAAAAGACAACTACAGAAGTAGAAATTGTTCGAAACACGCTTTTCTATTCTACTTGAACATTGAAAATGCTTTATCCTTCCAAGAAGAAACGCCCAACTTTAGAGCAGAAACAAGCAAATAAAAGAGCCTGGTACAAAATAATCTGAATTACAGCATCTGTCTCAAATCTATACTTTGGGTTGACTTCACAGTCTACAATGTCCATCTTTTATGTACAGTATATGGAACAGACATGTCATCTTGTTCCAAAGGTTGTTTTTTTTAAAAAAAAGATCTTTTTATCAGTTTTGATTTCCTCCCATTTCGATGGACCCACTTCTTAAACTTTTTTTGGCTCTCCACTGCCCAGCTGTGTCAGGCCTTTCGGCCATCCCTTCTCTCACTGTGCTTACAGTGCAGATTTGACTGCAGTATAGTGTGCCTGTGAGTGGCATGCATGTTAATTGTGATAATGAAGGTCACCCAGAGGAGCAGCTGGAGTCGCTCTCTGAATTTACAATACTCCCTGTAGGGAAGTCGCTGCCCGGTGTGAACCTCACCAGGATATCAAAAAACACCATATGCTCCCCACCCACCACCTCACACCTTTTCCAGGCCTGCCACTGAGAAATTCAATCATAGAGCTAAGAGCCTTTTGCGATATGTGTGATATTGTGAGCTCTACTGTCCAGACTTGCATCAATTGAAACAGAACAAATTGAACTAAAATGAGCTCTAGAAAGCTTGCCCTAGTCAAAGTTGCAGTCATTCCATTTAATCATGATTTTGCCAAGTAGGAATAGAAATTAATCAAAGAAACGCCACCTTGAAATCAAGCTGCAGGAGATGTGGCAGAAATGATCTCAGCATTTAATTTGTACCTAGCAAACACAATCAAAATAGCTCAGAGTAATCCAGATTGGACACCTGCAGCAAACAAGTTAATATTGACGTTGGTGGAGCTCGATACAGACTCATTCGTACTGACATTCTTGCCATAATCACTGTTTTTGATGTGGATCCAAGTATGTGGGAGGGTTTTTTGTTGTTGTTGTTTTTCTTTACTTCTTTTCATTTATTTTCTCTGGTGGAAGAATCCTCTCTGTATATGGTGGAAAAAATCCTGGGATGAATCTCACCTTAACTTTGTTTGCCATTGTGACTTGTATCTAATTTTTTGTTTTCTCAGATCCAAAACTAGGAAAGAATACCTTAGTATGCACACAATGAGCATGCAATATTTAGATAATTCAAAAGATTTTATTTCATAAACCAATACCCCCCACCCCACCCCCCAAAAAACCAAGAAACATTGTACTAAAATTCAAATAACAATGGATATACTAGCTGGTATATCAGCTGCATTGAAACAGATTTTACTTTTTCTTTCCAGCGAGGGGAAAGATCAATGTTTGTCATGAAAAGAAAAGTGTAATAAAATGCATGGATGTAATAATGTTAATGACTTGTAATAAGAATACTATTGTACATTCTTTGGATTTGCCTTCTGTTTAAATCTATTAATGTTTGTTTCATTAAAACAGTATTTGCTTAACACGAGAGATTTGGTATACTAATAATATTAGTGAGATATCTTCTGTGCATCACGTTTTCATTGCATGTGTTAAGGCCAACACCAGGCAGTTAGACAACTTGATGTTTAGTGCTTGTCATGATTCAAAGGTTAAACAGGATATGGACTGGCACTTTGTGTGCTGTCACCAGGCCAGAGATGCCAGTCTTCTGTTCACTTCCTTTGTCAGCCCTGGGTGGTCTTTACTGTGGTATTTCACATTAAGGGCATGGCATAGCACCCCTGCAGGCTCCCTGACAATGCGGTATCAATACACACTGTGTTAGTAGTGGGATTCCAAGCACACACACATACAAACAGAAGAAAATGCACATTTGTTAGGTATCTCCTATATTTCTTAAGTAGAATGTGAGAACACCTGAGGTTTACTTTAAAGACATTTTTCTTTTTAGTTTTTAGTTGTTAGGGTTATAAGATTCTCATTTTTTTCCCCTGCACAACTCCATGCTAAACATGGAAGGAATGATCTCATACTTTAATACCAATCTCACAACCCCCAGCTGTTTTCCTGCTGCATGGAACATCATTCATGGGAAGACCAGATGGAAAGCCATTGACTGCGGAAACAAATGAAACTTTTTCCTGCATGCTCACGCAATCTGTGCCCTTCAGTAACACCGTTTACATGTGTGGGTGTTTGTGACAAACCCTCCTCCCCCCCAGGGTTCATATTCACTGTGTCCTTTCACTCAGTGCTCTCGAGTGCAGCGTCAGCCTTTGCTCTACAACTGCTATTCAATTGGAGATGGGTTTCAGCTCAAGATGCGTTACAATGTCATAACACTCAGATTTACTCTTACAACCTGAGTCGTACTATGAAACTATCAGTTTCAATTAGATGTGTGTTTGGTTTGAGACTGTGAGCAGGAGGGAAGCTGTTTTCTACGTTGTATTTTATTTTATTTTAATTTTTTTTGTATGTCTTGCTTCGATTTAATCTTCAGGCTGATCCAGTTTCATTCTTTTTCCTGACCCTGCATCAAAAGTTCAAAATTAATTGAAAGTCTGGTAAATGAGCCACTCAGGTGTCCCTAATGAGGCGTTGGACTGAAAGTCAAAATAAATATCCAGCGTGTGTCATCAAGCCTAATGGATACTTAGTATTGATATGGTTTTCAGGTCTGCTGTTATTGATAGTGTCCCAGTATTCACTCTGTTAAGGGTCTCCGATTGATTGATGTGTAATGTCTTTATTACACTTGTGGTAAAACAGTATGCTGCTTGACTTGAATTTACTTTTTTTTTTTTTTTTAAATAACTCAGAGTACAGACTCTTTTACCTTGGTGTTTTCATTTTCTTTAGATTTACAACACTCTCCAGTTGAGCTGTGCACCTAATTTATTCTTTGGGTATATCTCATACAGATCTAGACTGTATTACAGAGCTGTGTGTCATGCTGAAACCTGGTTTAATGTATCACTGCACACATGTTCACAGTGTACTGTTGTATGTGTTTATGTGGCCAGATCACCCTCTGTTTCCTCCCTTGACACCTCTGTTATGAATCCTGCATTATTAATCTTTTTCTCCACTCCTCCTTTGTTCCTGAGAACAGGGATGATGAATTTAAACGGAATGAAGGGAAAAGCAATTAATTTTCTCACCCATGTAATTTGAATAAACTTTCACTTTTCAATTGACTTTAACTACCGAACAAATGGGCGAATTATTTTATCATTTTGAGACTCCTGTAGTTAATTGTCTATTTCCATTTTCAATTTGGTGGTCTTGTTTCGGGTCAATTAGGAAGGAACATTTGTTTTTTTGTTTTTTGCATGCCCGTTTCCAACAATGGTCTGCAATTACTTGCAGTAAGGGCCTATATTTAAGTGAAAAAAAAGTACTTTGCAAGCATTTGGGAACTGAGAAAAGCTGTTGTAGTTCTGACAGAAAAATTCTTTCCCATATTTGCTTGATATAGAATTTTAGCTGCTCAACAGTCTGGGGCCTCCTTTGTCATATTTTTCTCTTCATAATGCACCAAATGTTTTAATAGGATGATGGATCTGGACTGGGAGACTATTTTAGCACAGGGATTCTTTATCAGTGGAGCCATGCTATTGAAAATTCTTTGCAATATGATGTTGAAAAGTGTTATTGCTATACTCTGCTTCTGAAATGCTGCTTCCGTAACATGCTCATTTTGTACACAATTGTTACTAATTAACCTCATTAGATGTTTTGTTGCCACCATCCTAACTTTTCATTACAAATGACAATATGTTATCTGATTAATAATCATTTTTAATGACTATCAGCATACTGAATGTGTTACAATAACATGTTCCAAGCACTGCAAACTGCGTGCTGACTGTAGCCATATCTTTTTATTGGAAACTAACTTTCTTTTAGTACTCAAAAAACCCAGAAGCTTTGATCCAATTGCTTCTTTTGGACTGCTCGATTATGGCATTTTTTTTCTTTGTTATTTGTCTTTAAATTTCAGCATCTTTAAACTTTATATTAAACAGGGACAATAAAAATTGTTGGAGGTGGAGGACATGGGTGGGGGCACAGGGTTGTCTAGTCGGGGGGTTAGGCACAGACGAGGGGATGTTTTTGATCATTAAGCTTGTCTCACAAAGTCAACCACCAGTTCTTGTCAGTCACAGTGTCCACCACCTGAGGTGTATGGGAGCATAAAGGCGTAATGGAGGCTGCCGCAGACTTGCACGCCATGGGAAACCAGTGTGAAAGCCATGGGGAGTGTGACATGGAGCTAGGCTCCCACAGAAACCTTGTTAAACTTGTTTACTTTCTCTAGATAAATCTCATTTCATCACCGCATAAGGTGAACTAAACAGTAAGTAAGTTTGGACTTTTAAGAGGGCCAAAAGCATTTGACTGTGAAGACAAAATGAATTCTTCTTTTCTTGGAGGCCAAAATCATAACTGAAAATAAAATCTGATAAATTAGGCAAACTTACTTTTACCATTATGGAACAATGAAAATTGGTTGTAATGAATAAGAAAGAGAACAAGAAGCATGATTGAGCAATATTTTAAGAATATGTAACATAATAAAAAAAAAATACAATTATAAAAGTGTAATTAAAATATTTAAAAGAATATGTACTACTCCAGGTTTCCTTAATTTAAATTTGCCATTTTAATAACTCATGAGCTTTGTTGTACATACATAATGGAGCCTTCTGTTCTTTGCAAAGTGCATTATTTGCTAATTGTTTAGTTTATTTAGCTGTGTTTATGATCTTCATCCTACTCTGATATTTAATTTGGGACAAAGTTCTTTATGACGAGTCTTCACGATACCTGAATCAGTTTTGCTGTTTCAAAATTGTAGCTTTGTGTATAAAGTCTCTACAGCACTTGTATTGATGTTCCCCCAGCAGTTTGAAGCCAAGCTCTCATGTTGTCACCCTGCGCTGTTTTTAATCATAATGGATAATGGAGTAGTTGTTGTGGTTACTACAATTTTCAAAATTCATCTATGGTATTCATGCAGTATAATAAGCCCTACTAAAATATATTTGACAGTGAAAATATTACATGTAGATTTACATTTTCAACTTTGTGGACATGTACTGACCTTACTCTGTAAAACCTGTAGCCACATAATTAGCAAGGATCCTGTCTGCATCAGTACAAGCCAAATCTAAACTCTTGACATTTTGAACTGCATAAATTCATGCACACACACACAGATCCAGGTGTCACACCACATCCGGATTCACGTACAACTTGTAGATATGCTTGTACATAAGATTTTTACTTTTGAACAAAAGCCTACACACCCTTTTTAAATGGGAACATCAAACAAATGCCAGTCCCTTTTTTGTTAGCTTTAATCTTATAACAAGTAAACAGTGTTTCAAAGCAGAAAGAAATAACCTTGTGGCATTGTACTTGGAATACTTGTACTTTAGATAAAAAATCAGACAAAAATCCTCTTTTGAATGTTGTCTCTCTCTCTCTTTTTTCTCCTTATAGCTTTTTTTAAAGTGTACGAACAGTGAACAGTATGAACAGTATGGGTTCTTGGATATTTGGAGGAAGTGCAGTAATGTGTACCTTTGCTTTTCAATGTTGCATACAGTCAGTGCTTTACTAAACCTTGTCTAAAAGAGAACAGATGGGCCGGGAAATGCAATCTGGCAACAAGCTTGAAAAGCACTGTTTTGATTCATCATTTGATTTCACTTTTTAGTGCCAAAGGTAGAATACACTTGCTTGACTCACTCATATTTAATCCAAATCCAACTGTCATTTCAGCTGTGAGCAACTTAAAATGAGCTGATGGACAATCACAGAATAGAAAGTCAGACTACCCAGACAAGTAATAAATACTCTAGTATTTCTAAAGTCAGTGGATAAAATTATAGCAAGCTGGACTTGCTATAAGAGGACGATTTACATGATAAAACTGGTGGTTTTACAGCATTTCCTCAAGAGGTGTCTCAGGATCATAAACAACATATTTGATTTCAGCTGAACGCACCGTTCATCTGGGCTCACAACCCGGTTATTACTAAATAAAGAATTTTGTCAGATCTTATTGAACCCAAGTTTGACACAAGATGTTTTTACTTTGAGCGCATCTTTTCCAGGGAAATCATTTTAGGTAATCTTGAAGAAGTGTGGAGGAATGTGCCTTGTTTTGACTGTTTGACATACCAGTTCTTGCTATTGTGTGACGATATGCAGATTGGGTTGCGATGAGGTCTTTGCCTATTAATGTGCACCAGAAGGTTTGGCACATGCAACTCATTTCGTATGCGTTTTATCTTTTTCTACACAGAGATATGAGAATGTATTACAAAACCTGACGACTTTACTTTATGGTCTCTATCCCTCACTGTTGCTGCTCACTTCGTACTTTTTCAGCAAAGTGGAATAGAGATTTTTTTTTAAAAAATCCCATAACATTGCCACTGTAGGTAAGGCCTCATTGTAATAAAATGTTTCCTTGTATCCCTGGTCTCTGGCTCCAGAGGAATGTCTGCTATGTGGACTGGAGCCTAGCCTAAATAGCTGAGTCCTTGGAGCAGTGGGTGGTGGATGAGCTCAAGGGAATACAGACCTCACGAGAGGCTTTGGTTTTCTCCCTGGATGTGTTCAGGAGAAGGAGAGAAGATGTAAAAGATAAATGCTGTGATCTGTTGCTATGGAAAGTAAAATGGTTTTCTTTTTACTTAATATTTTTTGATAATGTTTTTCTTTTGCAGTTCCTTCACTGGAAAGTAGTACACAGAAAGTACACTGATTTCCTGAAATTACTTGAGGAACAACATTTCATGGTCTTTGGTGCTCTTTTGCGATCATTTTGAAGCATCCTCTCTGCAGACACAAGTGCATTCAAGGCATGCCAGCAAAATGCTCTCACAGCATAGCAAATGCACTGAATCTCTTCACTATAAAGTATCATTTCCCAAAAATGTGTCCATCTGCATACGGGTTTCCATTTTTCTCCATCCATGCAGTGCTGATTAGTTGACAAATGGCTCCGTTACAGCGGAGTTCACCAGGAATGGAAGAAGTGTGAAAAAAAATGAATAAAATGAAAGGTTAAAAATACAAAGTGAAACATACAGACAGTGGCTGCAGTGGAAACTCTTGATTTCACTTTAGGTTTTTGTATGTTTGATGCTGCCTCCATTGACGGCAAGGACACTGCAGGTAGGCGGGATGTCCATGAATGCATGGACTGCCTTTGCTCTACTGCCGGCCAAGCATAAAACAAGCTGGTCAAATGTTTGTTTTTGTTTCGTTTGTCACCTGCCTGTAGATCTTTGCGTGAAAAGAAAAAAACTGGCATATATTACACACAGAAGATGATCAATTTCTGTAGTCTTGCAAAACAAAAGGGGAGTCTAAAGTTCAGCCATACTCATGAAAACGTCTTCAGTGGCTTTGATTTGAACTGAACTAAAGAAGTTTTGGTGCCTCTGAAGAGAGTTTGAGGTTTGAATAGCTGACACACGATTTGTCAAGCCTCCGGAATCCTTTTAATGTGTTGTCCTTGGGTGAGTGTTATAATTGGATGGATAACAGATGCGACTGCAGGCAAGAAGCATCTACAACAATGTGCGTTTTTAAAAAGCTCATTTGGCTTTGGAATTCTTAGCTTAAATGAAAGAACAAGTTGACTTTCAGAAGCTCCTTCTAACAAGGACACTTGTTTTATTCCGAACATATTGTTTGAACATGATGGATGCACACATTTTTATATAATTGCTATCCATTTATTCTCTAGTTAACATTCAGTTTAAGCAGACCTGAAAGTGGTGCACTGTTGTATTTTTTTACCCAATATGAATCCTGGTCTCCTGTTTGCTGTTTTAGACAGCAAGGGACCCGGCACTAGCAGGTATAGACATGCATCCAGGTCTATTCAGAGTTTTTTACATGTTATTACATTTCTGCTATTGTAACAGCCCAAGCAATAAAATATATTTTCAGTCATACAAGTTGCTTTGTCACTTAAAACTGAATCTGTGTTGTCATTAAGGGCGTTATTGTAATAGTATTGTCATGGGATGAACTGCTTTATTGTTTGTGCTATGTTAATCTAATGGTGTCTGTATCTGTTGTGTGAGAAACTTGTCACTGCTAAGAGTCGAAAGCTAATCTGTATAGCCGATATTCATCATATGGACTCCCTTTTACTGTTGGTGCCTTGTCACTGCTAGGGCACCGTCATGACTGAGAAGAACTTGTAAACAGCACTGACTTTGTTTTCAAAGCCATGAATAGACTATAGAGGCCTTTGTTTCAGGCTGGTGTTGCCAGTCTAGCCCGTGCAGTGGTTCACTGGCGTGACAGCTTCTTTCTCAAGATCACAGTGTGTTCCAACTCGAGCAAAGTGGGGGCAGCTTTAAAATAGACCTGTAATCACAGACCCAGATGGAGAAAAAAGTCTTAGACATGCCCTCAGACGACAGCTCTAATAACAAACAACAAAACTGAACCTGTTGACCAAACTGCTTAAATGTTTACCTTTCATTCTTGATACCAAGATAGGGGTTTCAAATACTGGACCATCCTCTAATCTGCAAATATAGATCTTCTTGTCATGAACTATGTAGTTCACGTACACTCATGAGTCACTTTATTAGTCACAACTATTAACGGCTTGTTAATGCATTTTTAAACTAATCACATGGCAGGAACGTGGTGAATTTGCATGGTCACGATGGACTGCTGAAGTACACACCATGCATTAAGAATGGGGAGAAGTGTAGAGAATGAAGTGAGAGGAGCCTGGTCGGAGAGCTTCAAGCTGATAGGCAATAGCTGAAATAACTGGTCATTACAACCAAGGTATGCAAAAGACCAACTCTAAACAGACAACGCATCAAACTCTGCAGCAGATGGGCTACAACAGCAGAATGTGGTCTGAATTGGAAATTCACATCAAGAATGTGCAGCCAACAAATCTGCAGCAACTGCATGATGCAGTCATGCCAACCGTTTCCAGAATCTTTGGGGAATGTTTCCCGTACTTCATTAAATCGCTGCCATGAAGAATTAACCAAGTTCTGAAGGCAGAAGGGGGGGAATGAGCAGGGTGTATTGTAATAGACAGCTTAAAGGTGAAATAAGCTAAACACCCAGCTAAAAATGCCAAATGTTAATTGCTGAGATAAATGAAAAATATAATGTGTTTAAACAGTAATAAACTTAGTAAAGTTTTGACCTTTTTCCCAATGTTTTTGTTTTTTCTATTAGAATCACGTGTTGCCTTGGGGGTTAATAATGACTAATGTGGCGTCATATGTTTAGTATATGATCTATCCCTTGAGAGCACTCTTGTGTTACAAACAGAAAAGCACTAAGCCAAGTCAAACAAACTGCTGCGCTGTATTTCTTTGTAGTCCAGCAATTAGCATCCATTAGCTTTTCCTACTGTGTCAGTGATATTTAAATGGATTTGTAGATTCAAACTTGCACATGGACATCTAGAGTGTTTTTTTTTTCCTGCCATATAAATGTAAATTGCTATGGCAACTGCATGTGCCACTGGAGTAAATAGACAATTGACTGCTGATGGAAAGAGCCTCATTTTTCAAGAGGTCTTTAGCCCACCTGTTGAGATGGAGGCTGCGACGGGTTTCTTTGAAGAAGGGAAACAAAGAAGTGAAATAATTAAAAACATCATGACATTGATATAACAACTATATATAACAAGATGACTACACCCTCTCAGTACAAAGTGAAGTAGACAGAATTTTGTTTATGGACGAAGCAGAGTGTCTCATCTAGCCACACTTTAGATTCTTCTTGGTGGGTGAGTGATGAAACACTCGACTACAACACAGCGTTTCCCAGACTGTGCACATTATCTTCCATATCTGATGTGATCTTTTGTTATTCTCAGATTTTGAGTTTTCAAAGCTTTGCTGTGCTGGGCCAAACTGTTGATGCTCTTCGTTATTTGTGGCCTTTGGCTGCACACTTTTGATAAGTATCAGTGTTGACATGACGATGATGCTGTGTTTTTATAAGGGAAGGAAGGTTTTAATTTTATGCCTATGTGGGTGGCACTTCGTTGTCTGCTCTTTTCATTTTCTCCAGCTGTTATAATGTTGTTAGTTTACCAAAATATTTCTGGATAACTCTGGATAACATTTGTTTTCATAGTACTCTATTTGATATTTCCAAAATGCCGATATGCAATCAGTAATGCACACAATTATTGCATGATTTGTTATGTCGTTTACAGCCTGTGCCAGAACACCACCTCATGCTCACATTTCTATATTAACAACCATAACTGGGGTCGTGTTTCCTTGAAGTTAAGTTGATTCCAGGAATTTTTCCTCTGATCTCTGCAGTCGGTGAAATGTACAGTACGGGTTTCCCTTCAGGCAGCACTACTTGCACATAGCCAAACACAACAAGGGATCCACTGGAGGAAGTGAAAGCATGTCACCATCAGAGCATGAGAAAATAGTCAGACAGGAACCTCAGCATGGCCTTCCTCTGATAGCCAGCCCACATAGAAACAATGTGTTTGGCAGCTTTTCAGTGGTTGTGGTCATCTCTTGGCTTTTACTTGCATTAGTTAGTCAGGTGTTCTTTGTTCGGTCTCAGCTTGTGATACAAATAGTGTTTTAAGGGTGTGACTACTGCAGTAAAAGTGAGAGAAATGGATCACATTACAGATTGTTCATTTTATGTTCAGGAAGGGATAATGTATTCATCCATCTTTGTATTATCACAATAACTCAAACTCAGTGAACAGAATAATTGAGAAACCCAACAGCACCATAACCACTCATCTAAAAAATTCATTTTTTTTTTAGTTTTATAATCAGCAGAACAGTGATACATGATACTGTACAAAAAGACAAGCTTACTCTGACACTGGATATTAAGTATTGATAAAATGGGTTCAACATGCTTCATAAATTCCTTACTTTTTTACTTTGCTAAAGTGTGCTGTTCCCCAGACTTGGTGTCTAAGTGAATATATTTATTATGAGAGCAGTTTAAAGTTCATTTATTACAAGAGCTTCAGTATAGGTTTTCTTCGTCCTTGATTGCTATTTCAATAACGCCAGCTCTTCGAACTTTCAGTAATTGTTTTAATATTCCAGGGAGCCACTCAGACAAGGTGGGAGTCAACAGCTGAATATGAAATTGATTTGAGAGGCTCAAAGGTGTCTGGCAGTTTGATTAAGATCTCTGTGTTGATGCCTTGACAATTTAGCTCCATGGCCTTGAGACAGCGGCTCTCTTTCACACATTCACTGATGCATTTCAGTAGTTCGGTCACATTGCAATGCCATCGTATAGTGAAAAAGATACTTAGGCAAACAGTGCCACCCAATTAAATTTGCTGTAATTTTTCCCCCTCTTCGTGTGAACCAGGGATGATTAAGTATGCATTTGGTGTGCATTTCTCATGTGACATATCATTTTGTTTTTCTGTGTTATTCTAATCCTGGAGTCAGTGTGATTACTTTGAAAGCAGCCTGACTAGAAAAGCCAGTGATTTAAATGTGTGTATATGCTAATGTAAGAATGTGTCAGTCAGAGCTGCTCAGGCTTGAGGGGTCGTACTCATTCATATACATGATTTTATTTTTTATCATCGTTTGTGTTCTACACAGTATGCTGTGGGTGCAGAAATTTACAACCAATGAGCCTTGACATCAGTGGCTGCTTCAGTATATTGTAAAGCTACTGTTGGTGTATGTGTTTGGTGTATTTTCAGCATGTTGCATTCGCCTGCTGTGACTGACTGTTCAGCTTTGAGTCAGAATACATTTTGTGAAAAGGATTTCTAGTCACATTTTTTTGTGGAGCTTGGCATCTTCATCTAAATAAAGAGACGGATCGTGCTTAACATTTGATAGATTAGTAAGTGAGTACCTGGATAGAAGAACACACAGTGGAACACTAAGTAATGCATTGACCTCCCCATTGACCCTGTTGACCTCCCCAGACTTCAACATTATCGAATCATTGTGGGATCATCTTGAGAGAGAACAGAACAAAAAGTAGCCAACATCCAAAAAGGAGCTTTGAATGTCCGTCAAGAGGCTCGGAGAACTATTCCTGAAGACTCCCTGAAGAAATTAAAAGAACACTTATCTAAGAGAGTTCAGGCTGCGTTGAAGGCATTTAAACCAAATATTGACTTTCAAATTCATTGCCATTGAGTCTTTGCCCAATACACTGTATTTCAGTGTATGTTTCACATTTCAATATATCATTGCACCGTTCCCATTTTCCAGCAGAGCACAGAGAAATGAAGAGTGGCTTAAGATTTTTGCACAGTATTAATCAAAATGCTGAAAAGATAAGGATAACCCACCTTTCCCCATTTTAAGATGGATATAAATTTGAAATTACATTTTTTTTTTTAAAAAAAAGGACATTTGAATTAATTCAGAAAAGAATAATCAGATTCATTGATAATAGAAAATAAGGATTAATTCCTGCACCGTGATGAGTAGGCCATTTTCTACAATTTCTACTTGATAATTTTGAGGAGAGTAGTGGCTCTGTATTATAGCCTATCATCTGCCACCAGTGTAAGTAAAAGATAAATTATTCTTGCTGGGAAGTGAATGACCTTAGTTTCTGCATTTCTACCCTTCAGCACATTGGTTCATTACACCCAGCCTGTCGTCTGCTTTATGAAATTTTCTGCTTTCAAGAGCTCCTATTAGCCTTCACTGTGACACAAGACAGATGTGATCATTCTGTTCATCTGTTAATCATGGTTGTGATTGTCTGTCTGATTGAAATTCTCAAAGAAAAGATGAGGAAGGTGTTGTAGGAAAGAAGAAGAAATGCTTGTCTTCCTCTGTCTGTTCCACCCGGGCCAGCAACCCAAGTATTAACTGCAGCTGTCTAAATGGATACACAAAACGTATCCAAACATCTCTCATCTCATGGGAGTTTGCTTACTGACCTGACATTCAGCCCTACCTTTATTTTCCATTTCCAGAAATGGGTGTGGAAAATCTTTCAAAAAGTGAACCAGAACAACAGGGAAAATGGAACAGCATAGTCTTGTTTTTTTTTTTGTTTTTTTTTTTAAAGAAGTGTAGGGTAAAACACTGGAGAGAATGCAGAGAAAGTGACCCACACACTTCCATCTCTCTGACATGACACAATGGAGGATGTGAGAGAGCGGAAGCAGACGTTTGCTGCCTGGGTTAAAAAAGCAGCGCAGGAGCAATTGTCCCTGAGAATGACACAGAGCTCCAAAATACGGTCACATCATCAGCAGTCAAGGCTTTTAGTTTGAACATTTTGTCCAAACTAAAAGCCTTGACGCGCTGCAGAAATCTGGTGGTCTTATTCTCAAATGCCAACACACAGTGAAACACAGAAGTGCAATATAAACATATGTACTGCAATGCTTGGATAACTGGAGGGGAAGCTGAGGACAGAATGTCATCACCGGGCAGGAGGTCAGGAGTTGGACTGAAGCCTTAGTCATATATACTAAACTACACATAAAATACCCGAAAGAATATGCTATCAACCAGCTGGCAATTAACTCTGATTTGTACAGAGTAAAGTTACTGATTAAAAATCCCCAGCACCTAATAACCACTTTTAGATTATATTTTATTCATTTGTCTTTGGCGAGTTGTTTAAAAGCAATGCCCCTCACCCCACCCCCACCGAGCTCATATTACGTCTTTCAATTAGTTTTAGTCAGCAGTGCAGTAGAAGAAATACATCACATCAGTGCAGAGACCGGAGCTGTGTCCCACACTGTGTTTTCTGGTGACAGAAACAATATAGCCAAGACTTTATGTTTTTCAAAGTAGTGTAGTAAAAAATATGGCATTATGTTGTTAGAGCACAACAGAAATTTATAGCACAGTTTATTGTATATAAGATTACTGCACACAGATTGGTATGAATAATAAAAAAGCCATGTTTACAGGGCGTATCTGTTCAGGGTTAGGCTGTGTCTTCTAATAGGAAATGTTTATCATGGTCTCTGTTGCTGTTGGCTCTAGAAGCGAAATAATCATTGTTAATGGATCCCTTTGTTTCTGCCGCCTACAGAAAGGAAGCTCGTGACTTTTGCTTGACTAATATTCCACATGTGATGAACTGAGCCGTCCAATTTTCCTAATCAAAACTTGTCTGGGAATCATGTGCATGGGGTCTACAGCTTACACAGAAACCTCGTAATCTGAAATTTAATGTTGTTTTAATTATTGCTTCATTAGGTCTTACTCTTGTTTGGCTTTTGTTTCTACAGTGACGAATAAGAAACCATCCCACGTTTCAATCACAAAGGTGAAGCAGTTCCAAGGATCATCTGCCTTTGTAAAAAGGTCACAGTGGACAATTGACCAGCTACGGCAGGTCAACGGCATTGACCCCAACAAAGTATGTAATTTCCCTTCTCCTTTCCCAGTGAACACAAGTATTGCTAATTCAAAGCATGTTGCTGTGTACTCCGTTCTCAATTTTCTCATAGTTACTTCTTGTTCCTTTTCCCTTACTACACACTCTCATTTCTTATTGGTCTCCCTTTCACTGCTGTTCCAAGGACTGTCCGGAGTTTGACCTGATGTTTGATACCGCTTTCGATCAGTGGGTTGCTGGTTCATCAGGAGAGAAGTGCACCTTTATCCAGATTCTCCACCACACCTGCCAGCGTTACAGCTCAGCGCGGAAGCCAGAGTTTGTCAACTGTCAGTCCAAACTGCTAGGGGGTAAGACGAGAAAAAAAAAAAAAAACCTTTTCAAAATCCACTGGCTCTACAGCGCCAGACTCGCTGCTATCATGCTGTGCTGTAAGCCAGTCTGAATCTAATTACGTATGATGACAAACAGCACCTGGTGTGTATGAAAATGCATGCTTATTCCTCATACACAGCATCTGTTGGGTGCTCTGCTGACGTGAGGTGAAAGAGGATGTCCAACGAAATATATCAGTTGTGACTCAAAGCATCTGACACAGATCAGCTGGTTTTACAGCACATATAAACACACACTAGAACACTAAGTAATAATTTTCCCTATTTTAACACATTTTGCTGTGTGCCTGATGAGAATCATTGTTTTTGAATGATTTTTACCCTTTAAAATAACTCTGACACTGGTATTGAATCAGTGAGCAAACACTCAACTGAACGCTAACCTCTTTTTTTTTTTTTAAAAAAAGTGTATTTCATGCCCAACTAACAAGCAAGGAGGTGCTGATCAAACAAGTCATTGCATAATCAGCTGCCAAATGTTTTCACCATACTTGGTAATTTCCCTGCTGTAAGAGATTTGTTTACTGTAGGTGGGTTGTGGTGATGGTAACAATGCAGCATCCTGGGTGGCTTAATCAGATATTGATCTGTTTTTGCCTCCAAGTTTCATCTTTGAGAATTGCTCAGCCTATTGTATTATTCATAGAAATATTTATGAAAACGCATTCCCCAGCTGACCCGTGTGTTGTGTCCTCCTGCACAACCCGTATAGAAATCTGCTACCGGAAATAGATATTTCTGAAAAACAGGACTTTTTGATTGTGAATCTTATGAAAAATCTATAAATAATAATGACTGAGAGTTCCTGTGATTTGTGGTATTCCTTATGTACGTCGCCTCATGATATGAAAGGGCCAGTTTTGTGAATTTGTAAGTTAAAAGTTAAAAAGTGTTATCGGACATATAGTAGAATGTAGGGACTAAAGACTGAAATATAAATTATGTGTATAATGACACTGTAGTTAATTTCAGATTTGCATTGTTCAAATTTTTCTTACTGTGTGTGGGAGCCCATCATCTATTCATTGATGATAAACCTGCCAGTTCTTCTCAGGATTGTTATATTGCCATGACTTTCCTCCTACTCTGAAATATATGCTCATATTTAGCTCTCTTCAAATGAACTTGGGGTGTACTATAGCCTCTGTATGTGTAGGTGGGAAGGTAGTGGTGTACCAAAGAGCACTAACCCAGGGTTCATAGAGTAGGATGCATTATGTACTGCAAATGTTGCATATCAAATACATGCCTTTGGTGTTTTAGAAAATTACAAGGCCCTGTAGCATTGATTTTACCATACAAAGTTTAAGAAATCTGAGCAGTGTAGCTCTGATATAAATAGTATAGTATTCATGCTATAAATACTTGTAATAAAGTTTTATTTCAAATACAGTTTTGTACATGCCAAAATGGTAATTGTAAAAGAAGCTATTGACCATGAAGCAATCTGATTATGTAACCATCATCTCTAGAGGAAGCTTTGGCATGATGGATCAAAAACTTCACCATAACAGGATGAACAAAGAGGATACTGCCAGTCCTGTCCACTCCAGTTTAAGTCTCACACCAGTGCAAAACAAAAATCATGACGCTGCTCAGGTGTGGGACCATAACTGTGGGAGACCAACTACAGCAATACCTGAGATAGCAGAGTAGAAATGTGAGGCAGATAATTCCAGTGTTGCTAGTAGCTAGCAGCAATCAAGCTCCAAAGCAGTGCATTAAAAATATATTGATTTGCATTCCTGCAGATGGTGTGATGTGCTGTCATTAAAGATGGCAAAGGTAAAGCATGATTTTAATGCACAGTAAAAAGTGTTTTCTCATGCATAACCCTAATGTAAAAGGTAATGTCAGGTTGTGTTTGAGCATTGTTTAACATCTTCTTGATGCTGGTTACATGACACTACAAAAGTTCATTGAAAGTAATAAACGGATGTAAATACTGCTTATCCATGCAGTGCCTTTTAACACAACCATCATTTCAAATGATGTTTAGTCTGATAATGATGTAGTGAAGAATTAAAGTGATTGAAAGACTTCATATCATGATTCATTTACATTTGCATTTTTTTTTTAAATTTGTTATTTAGATCTTGAGCAACTTTGAATCTTACCCTGTATGTATATTTATATTTTTGTTAGATGTTTTATATTCTTTTTTCTTTTCTTCCTATCTTTTTTAAAAAGCCTTCTCTCAGAACATTACGGTTCAGATGCATGGGCATATGTTTTTGATCCTTGATGAGGCATGTAATCAGTGCAGAAATAAAAGCAGCCAGTGTGCTAATTGAGTTGTTATCAGTGCCGAGTTGGGCTGTTGCCCACATTGTTATACGATGTTGGACTCCAATTCCCACCTGTCTAACTGGCATATATTCGTGAGTTGATTCTGAATTAATTTTGCTTCTCCTGTTTTTGCACTTAATGTTTAATGATTTCCCTTAATGATAAGTGATGGGTTAAGACTTTTCTAGCAAGATGCGAACACCTGGTGTCATTATGTGCAATTTCTCAGAATGTTTTCACCTCAAAAACCAAGCATATATTTTCATGAGAATGAATGGAAATCCTTTGCAATTACCCTAATGCAGTTTTGGGTCAGTGTTTCTTCAACATTTGCAGAGTTCAAACCTAATGCTTCCTCTAGTATGACCTTTGCAACTCGAACAGTGTTAGGTATTCATGCATAAAAAGGTTCAGTGTCAGAGCCGTTTCCATACAGAAGAGCTTTAGCCATACATCTGAACCCTGAAACTGTTCACAGAGATGCATGAAACTGTCAGTGTTTCTTTGTCTTTTGTTTGCCCTGTGTCAGTATTTTATGACTGAGCCATGATTCACACAAACAGTTTTTCCTCGAAAAGACCAGACTGACAGTAATTTGAATTCTTACGCCTTAATTGTAGCCAGGGGCACTGGATTTTTCCAGCTTGGGCTGCTAATAATTATGAAGTACAAATGTTTGTGTGTCATTAGTTTAGGCAAATTTGTGTTAGTCTATAATTGTGACTTGGACAAACATCAGACCACATTTTATAGCTCATTAATGATCAGTGCTGAAAATATTTGTAATTCCGAAGTGTTTCCAAACCTTTTCGTTAAACTTTATTTCTTCAACACAAAATACATTTTATACAGGATTAATTGTGTGACCCATTTATACATAACCAAACTCTAACTGCATTACAGTTTATTAAAAAAAGAACTGAACACTTGTGTGCTTAACACAATAACCCAATCCCTCTCATCCAATTCCAACCTGCGTGTTTTAACAAAGCTGATCATGACTTTTGATATTCTCTTGTCACAGAAGGCCAAGATGTAGGTTCAGTCATTTTCCGTTGCAAGGTCTTTTTGAACAGAAGGAGGAAAGAATTTGTTTCACATCAAGGTCATCTGCTAAGACGAGGTAAGCGCTAAATTAAAAGTCCCAAATAACTTGCTCCACCCAATTCTAGATATGACCTAGACCTCAGAAAAGAAATATCTTCTATTAATCAGTGATAGGTTCCACTTATCACCAGGCTTGAGGAAATACAGTATCTTGTCTTCCTTCCATCACTTCCAACCGGTCATGGCTGATGGCTGCTAAAGGAAGGAGCAGGAGGTTTCATGAAGGTTTCTTCCTGGGAGTTTTTCCTTCCCACCATTGCCAAGTGATTGATCAAAAGGGGGTCGTTACCTTACCATATAAAGGCTCCTGTTGGTCTCCTTGGTCCCATGTTGACACAATAGGAGTGCGTTTTCATGTTCTTGCTAATAACTGAACAGATGGGTACAAATTGAAGTAAAAGCCAGCAACGCAGTCTCTTAGTAAGGTGCCGCACCACTAGAAGAGTAAAGTGATTCAGCATGTTTTTACAAGTCTTACAATTCCGTCCAATTTTTTTTTTTAATGGTGGAGATACAATTTAAGGCTTGTGGTTTTAATTTACCATAGGTGTACAGTTTAAGTATTGATAAATGTGATAGAAAACATTTTCATGCTCATAAAACCGCACAGTTTTACATTTAAAAACAAAAAAACCACACCCAGTCAGGAAAGAGGTGTTGATTTGCAAAAACTATTCCCTCCTAGGGGAGGGTTATTGGAAGTTGGGCCAAACCGCGCCAGCAAATTGCTTCTTAAAGCACAGCAGTGCTACTAAATTCACTCAAGAGTCAAGGATTCCGTTTTTTCTGTAATTTATCGTCCCTCTGCTGTAGTTACACTTTGAAATATGACTACAATAAATTGTTCATTCAGACAGGAATTAACTAACTTGTACCTCGTACTTGCTATTTTTTTTTCCCTGAAAGCTGTACAGAGAGCCATGTTTTATACGTTTCAAGTGAGTACAAGGACATTTCTTTCAGTGGCATGTGTCCCTGTATGAGATGTACATTGCTGAAAGGGCTTTTGAGTTTATATCCAAAGGTTATATGAGTTATGTTCACTGTCCTTGGCCCCTCTGACAAACTGTGTACATGGTCACTAATGAAAACTGTGCAGAGGGTGCAGTATGTGTATTAAAAAAATCATTGGCTTTTTTTGATTTGTTTGAAATTGTTTTTCTTTGAAACAGGGCTCACTGATGAGGTGATATACTTGAACAGCATATAGAAAACATGAGCTTTTGGAAGTTGAACAAAATATTAACATTTTTTATGAAAAAAGAAAGCAGACCCCCTGGCCTCAGCCCCTTTACCGGAAAACGCCTTGCAGGTGTTATTGCCTGCAAGGTGTTTTCTGGTAAAGGGGTTCTTTAACAATGAATTGATAAAACTTTGATAGTGCTGATAATGAAATGTTTGAAGCGTTCCTTGCATACGCTGCCCACAACATTGCAGTCTGAGCATTTGCGTAAGCCATTCCATAACACATTTCATCTTTTTGGTCATTCACATCAAATTGAAAGGTCCACTTCCAGATTAATTTAAAGTTTGGGAAACTTTGGGCATATTTTCATAGTCTTAATGATGTATTGATAACTCACTGCCATAATTTGATGCAGTGAAGTAATCCCAAACCCTGATACTTGAGTTGGTATGAGGTTCTGCTGAAAAGTTGTCTTTGGTCTTCTCCAAGCTGTGGCCAGTATATTTAAATAAAAGGTCCTTGGCTGCGTCTGTATGTTCAATGTCAAACTAATTTTATTCAGACTTTCTTTTTAGACTACAAAGACTTTTCCCTTGCAGATCTCGTAATGAAATTTGGGATTTCTTTAGTAGTCTGTTTTTCGGCATACATAGCCCCTTTTTGCCTTAGAGATTCCTTTAGATCACAGTATGATGACACCAGTCACGTTGGTAGCAAAGATAACAGCACACTCTGGATGTCAAAGGTTGAAATAAGACAGGTTCCCTAGGTTGGTCCCTATGGAGATGCTAATCTTTTGCACTTAATTATGAAACCCTTACTCTAGGATTTGGTTGTGATAAATGGCAGCGGTTTCTTCAATTTTGAAAAGGTCTCATCTGTTCTTTCTTCAGTTTTTTTTTTTTTTTTTTTTGTAATCATTTGAATTATAAAAATGTAAAATCTCAGATTTATGAGCGTTTTGTTGGAGAATGTCAGAGAAGCCCACAGTTTTCATAAAATGTATTTCTTTTCTTCAAGAGTGTAAATAACAATCTGGTGTTCAAGGGTAGCACAATGACAAAGTGCTTCTTCCCTAATTGTTTCCTCAGTATAGTCTCCACTCCTGTGAAGCATATTACAAATTAACATTTAAGCTTAGTAAAGACTGTAATCATGGAAATTATGGCTGGTAATGCATTGTGTGATGCTAACATTAATCTGCTGATTAATGCTGCTGCGAGTAGGCAGTTCATGAATACCTAGTAGCTATTTTTCTGTCAGTGCTGGCGCAGCTCTGTGGTACATTTAGGATTTAGTACTTTGCTGAAGACTTTTTAAACAGCTTAACGGTGACTAACCTAAAGGCCAACTGTTCAAACAAAAGGTCAGCCCTTTGCCTTCATGAAAATAAGTTCAGGGTTCACGTCCCAGAATTAATGCGAACATCTGTAGGATGCATAAATACCGGTAATAAGATCATTTTTAAACTCATGGACATCACAAAATTAAGAGAACATAATTGAGTTTACGTAGGTTGAAATAAATATTGTGTGACTCTAAACAACTTAAGGTTCTGAATGCTGGAGAATAAATAAAAAGCAGAAAATTTTGGAACTTGAAATAAAGTGATGTTATTTGATATGCAGGGTATCCAGTATGTATTTTATTGTAAGTAAGTGCTGCCTGAGGTGGGTGGGAAGTCGGGTACAGATACTTAAAGGAGCTGGAGGGAGTGAGTATGCTTGATTAAATGGAGATTTGGGGGTGAAAATCTAATAGAAGAAAGTAATTTGACTATGGGGAAAAGGTGCAGGACGAATGTGTGGAAAAGTGATTGGATTAAAAAAGAAACTGGATAACTGGCGATAGAGAAATAATAAGTGTACATCTGGAGCCAAGGGGATGTGCCCTTCCTGTTTGAACCTCAGCTATATTTTCATTATGCTGCAGTGGGTAATGTCAAGATTTGCATTAATTAAACTGCAGCGGGGGGGGGGGGGGGGGGGGTTATCTTGGACTAGGAGCAACATAGCTGTGCCTTTAGGCTCCTAGGAAGTCTGTTAGCTGTTTTATGATTTTCATCCATCATATTGTACATCATTCTTTTATGTCTAAATCATTTGGTATGAGGGCTTTACCTGCCATGCTCATTTTCTACACAAGAAATGTAACCTTTGGGGAATACACTGACACGTATTGAGACATTGTTTGACTGATCCACATATAGAAGAATGTAAAGTATTTAATGTGTGGAGCATTTTTCTATTTCTTGGAAGCTTTACTTACTCTGTTTAAAGCTTCTTTTGGCCTTTTCAATGTATTTAGCTCTTTGATTTAATTCTCTCCACTGGTGTACACACACACACACACAGACACACACACACACAGACATCCATGAAACTCTTTTTAATCAAAAATAAATAAATTGAAAGGTGTCCTTTTATCACAAAAACATTAAAATTGTTAATACATTCAGTTTAAGATAAACTGTTATCAGAAAATTGCAGTTACAATACAAAAATGCATTTTATACTCATATAGCATCCTTCACACACATCCTTGTTTACCTTGTTTTACCTTTGTTTTAATTTTTAAAAACAGGAATATAGGATAATATTGGTATCGGAGTTATAGTTTTTTGTATTATCAAAATGGTTGTATTTGTATTTTTTAGTTGTTCTCATTTTCTTCTCAGTCTAATTTCAGGCACTTTCTAGAAGGGGGTTTGCTCATTTCAGTTTGAAGATGTTTCACCTTAGTTTAGTTTCAGTGCTACTTTTGAATGTTTTGTGGTATTTTTAGATTTGGGCAGATTTAAGAAGTTTAGAATGAATGCTGTATTATAATACAAATGCAATACATTTTGAAGATTCAGTCATGAACATCCCTAATGCCAAGGATCTTCTTTAAGCAGGTGTGATACAAACATGACCAAATTAACAGAGTAAAACTGAAGGTATTTGCTGCTTTTATTCTTATTTTAATGTTGCGAGTACATAATATTGTTTAATTTTTTTAATCTGCTTTTTACTTTTCTTTAAATTAGCAAAAAAAAAAGAATTCACATATTACTTTGTTTTGGTAATTGTGATTAACACAATAAAAAAATGCAAAGAAGCTCTATACAAGATGAAAATGGGTTATTCTGTACTTCAGAGTCAAAATACTGGTGATATAGGTGAAACTGAGCATTAAGCATTGGCTGCACTTACCAACATCCTTGACAGTACATTTTATATTTGCATGAATAACACCAGCCTCATTCATAATGTCTCATTGGAGCTGTTATGCGCACGCTAATGCGTAACAAATGATTGCAAAACATTCTCTCCCCTAAATCACCCGCACACACACTATACCCTACAGCTTTATTCTAACAGACTGACAGCCAGAAATATTAAAAGCACTCCAGCATGGATCTTTTGTGTCCAATCTTATCAATCCCATGTACTGTAATAGTAAATGTGACTTGGCTGTCAGCATCTTGTGAAGTGTATCTGACATGCTCTTGTTGATAACTATCAGGTCATTTTCTTTGCCTCATAGCAGCGCAGGCTGTAATCTGCTGCTTACAGACAAAGTGGAAAAGGAAGGGTTGACTTTGAATTATCCCACCACCCCACACCCCACTTCCTTGTTATGTTTGCCTTTGCTTGTAGTTTTTATTTTTCTAGAATATTTTGCCAGCAAACAGCTTGCCTTTTTTTAGCCTCCATTGTTTGAGAAATCCTGGCTGATCATGTTGATTTCTGTGAGTAAAATAACAAAATGCCTTCGACATTGTCGAGACAGGCGCATCATGGGTTTAGCAGATTCAGCGCTGTGACAGATTGACAAATCTTCACAAAAAGCTTCTCTTTAAGATTTACTAGTGCGACATCAGTGTCATAATAGGAGATACTTTAAACTTCAGCTTCATTAAAATTCATCTTGAATTAAAACCCATATTCCTCCTAAGTTATCTTTTTTGATAACAGTGGCTGATCAGCTTCTACTTCAAGTGCAGACACTAGGCTCAGAGCAGCACAACGATGGCACCACATAACATAATCTACTCCTACACATTTCATTTGGCTTCTGATACTGCACCTCCTATCATAAACCCTCCAGAATGTCTCTACCCTGTCTTTTATCTGAGTACTTTCTACAGCCTGTGTTGCAGCCTGCAACACATCTCTGAGAACAGGGGACGGGATATTGGTGGGGAGACAAATAAATAAATATGTTTATTGAGTCTGCATGGTGTTGGGTGGTTGTGAGTGTTGGGGTTATATTGAGGATGAAGGGAGTATTAGTCCCAGGGCTTCCCTGGAGGAGGAGAGGATTAAGAAGAATCTGTCTGAAGGTGAAAAGGTCTCATCCTTTCTAGTGAAGAGAATATATTTCCTAGGAGAAAGTATATTTTCAGCAAAGTGTTTTTTTTTTTAACTTAAAAAAAAAAAGGAAATCAAATGGGGAGTGCATGATAATGACAAAGTGTAGAAATGCACTTTGGCAGTGGACAGAATTTAAAATGTAGACATTATACTAAATGGAAAAGGAAGAGGTATGCGGCTCTTTTCTTCAGAGGTCCAGATGTGTTTGCCACATTGACTGTGCTTCATTTACTGTAATTTAAAGAAAATTGAAGGGAAAACTTGTGTATGTTTCCATTTCATTTAGCATGCACAGGACTGGGTGTAAACCTCTATACTCGCATCCATCTGTGTGCTGCAGTACCGTTACGTCTCTACATAAATTGCTTTGACTGTCAAGTTAACTTCTTTTGAAGGAGCACCAGCTGGCCTCACTGTCTGCTTTTGGGCTGTCATATAATCACTGAACTAGGTGACTACCTGCCTTGATGCCAGAGGATGTACACTACCTATATTGCAGTTTCCTGTGAAAAAGATTCTAATTACACTCAGTACTTCCAAGCTTTACTGTGTGCTGTTGGCTCAACCTGATTAAATGCATATCTTTTAATATTATATATTATCATTTTATATCTGTTTTTAATTAAGTTCACTCACCTGACCTTTTTGATGGTTGTTAACAGATCAATGCCCAAAAAAGACAGAATGATCCAAAGTTGTGTTATATGTTATGCTACAGTAAAGCTGCCCTTCTTGTCATTTCCTATTTTCTTATTGTTCTATGATGTTTGGTAGTAGACCGTCTCACCACAGAGTGAAAGTTCCATTTTAACTCCAGGAGAATTGGGACAAAGCAGTATGAGGCGAAAATGTTGAAAAAAAAAAAAAGGTGCAGAAATTTCCCTTAAATTACATCAGTATAAAATGACAAATTATATAGCAGTGCAACTGTTCCACAAAAAGAAAACAGCAGAAAGATTGCTGTTCCTAGTCTAGTTGTTATAGTAGTGCATAATGGCAGCACTCCCAATGTGTGGTAGATTAATGGCTTGTCAGAAGAAACATCCGCAGGGCTGCCACAGCTATCTGAAGATGTGCTCTGTGTCTTATATCCACTACTGGGTCTCCAGGGTAGCCCATGCAGCCGAGCACATATCTGTTCGTTATTATATTGTAGTTTAGAGGGAAAAAAAAGGAGCGCAATCACAAAGCTGTCCACGAAAGTTTCAAATTGAAGAAAAGTAGTGCTGAATGTCCCCAAGAATAACCTGCTTTCCTGAAGGAAACATTACATTCGGAGTTACTTGTGTTGCAGTTGCATTCTTTCAAGTTGGGGAAAGGTTAATTTCCCTTGATCCTACCTTGAAGTAAATCAGCTTTGAAGAAAATTCATTAGGCACCTTCCCACACTGCACCTGTTTGAAGCCATTTTGTTTTTCATGGTTTTGTCTTCCACAATTAACACTGAGGCTTAGGGTCACTGATTGCACAGCCCTGAGCTGATGTCGCCAGTTCTTTCATGACAGCTAATCTGTTTACATTATTTTTTCTTCTCTTTTCCTCTTGTCTTTTCACTCCTTTTTTGTTGTTGTTGCATTTGCTTGTCTTTTTCCTCCCTTGCCTACGTTTTGGCTTGCTTCTTCACTCCTACCCTTATCTGCAGGTAACAGTATACTACACTCAGCTGCAGACAGTGTGACGAGTGCTGTACAGAAGGCCAGCCAGGCTCTGAATGAGCGTGGTGAGCGATTAGGCCGGGCTGAGGAGAGGACTGCAGACATGATGAACAGTGCTGAACAGTTTGCTGTCACTGCACACAAGGTGAGTCCATTTGTTACTAAGATGCATTACAATACGTAATCGCAAGGTGGGATTACTATTTTAATGTAGTACGCTGGAATTCTGACTTTGAGATGTTGCAGAATTACCAGCCATTATTGATGAAGATGAAACATTTTCCAAAACCTGAGCATGTCTGCTCTGTGAAGATAATCATTTTTCCCCCTTCACTGACTCCATTTCATAGTTCTCTATAGGGTGTTCACTCACTCTGCATCAATCCCACATCTCTTGTTCATCAGGAAAACTAATTGCATGCTGTTTAATGAGGCTATTAGTGCATGATCTTTTATTTTTATTACTGCAAAACAAGAGCAAAAATTGTATTGCTTTGTAACGAGCACACCTGATTGTGATCATCATATATCTAACAACATCATAAATCAGATGCCTCGGGTTTGCAGCTTGCTGTTCGACAACACCATCCACTGACAGCCATATGATTTCTGGCCATAGTGGGATATCATTGACTTTAATAGTAAAGCCATCTACTACCTTTTGAAGTTACCATTTTGAATGATGCATTGCGCCTTGTAAGCCACGGTGAGATAATTGAAAGACATTTGAAGAGTATTGCATGGCCCTCTCACAGCTAAAAGACGTGTTTCCCTGCTGTGAGAAATTACAAAAACTGTAATAACCACAGGGGAAAAGCAGGGAAATAGCTATGGTGGTTTTAGAGCATGACTGCACAACCCCCACGAAGAATTTTTCATTTTTGTTTCCCATTTCACTTGATGCCATGAGCATCAAGTGAAATGTGTTATGAAATATGTTTGAAATATGACATGTTTCAAACTTGTCATTTGTCTTGCACGTTATCAAGATTCATGCCGTTGCCTGCCTGAAATCCTCAGTTGAAAGCGTTTTGGTAACCTTAGAGATGGATAAAAAGTCTTATCTTATTCTGTTTGAGGATGACTTTGAGAATGGATTGGCTGGCTGGATTGTGAAGGATTTGGGTTTTTTCTTCCTACATTTTAACATTAAGCATCTGTACGCCTTGAGTAGGTCACCTTGACTCTTCGTCTGAGTCCACTTCTGCAATCCCTTGTTGACAGCTACATAGCTGCACTCTTCAGCTTTAATCAGAACCCCTCATTTTTGTGTGATACTCTACTGCCCCCACTTGATGGATGTGTAGAATTCTCCTCATTATTTAGCACCAACCTGTAGTCTTTCAGCGTGTGCGTCTTCCACACTTTTCTTGCATTCTCTCACTTTATTTTCTTTCAACCCTACCCAAATGTTTCTACAGCTTGCCATGAAGCACAAGTGTTAGACCACTGCCAAAACCAACTGGGCTAAGGGAGGGTCAGCAATCGCCAGTCGCTGTACAGGAGAAGGATTCCAGATTTTATTCTTTGTAAAAGTTTTAATATGATTAAAATTTGTTAACAATGTTAACATTTTAATGTTTTGGGTTACTGTAGTCCGGTGCATCTCGTTCCTAAAGACGGATCGTGCAGGGGACCGAAGAGAGGTAAACAAAACTGCTTGACGCTGTCAACTGAATGTTTCATGCTTCTGTTTGCCAAAAAAAAGTTACAAGCCACAGCTATGACTCTACTTGATAATGACAGTCACTCAAGACACTTCCTCTTTTCGTTCGCTCACACACAAATGAGAGCGTACACATGTTGCCAAATCATCATCGGCAATTACTCCCTCCCAAGGAACAGCTTGGCTCCCATTTATACTGGTTATTTATGAGGGCTGCGGTAATTATGAAGTCTCGATTTATGAGTGAGGGCGCCCTCTGATTGCTCGACTTTGGATTGGCTGCCAGTATATAACATATAAATAAGACACATATGTAAAAATAGCCTAGATTTGATGCCTAAGTTGTATTTTAATAGATATTTGTGGGAGTGGGAAGTCGAATGAAAGGGATGATCACATTTCTGTTTGACACTTAATGTTTTCTTTTCTGCTCTGATTTTTGGACATTAAACTCGGACCATAATTTCAAAATCTATCAAAACAGTATTAGTTAAAAAAAAGTTTAAGATATGATTTCATAAACTGCTGATGAGACTGAGTGATGAGTGGTTTGGGTGACAAGATATAAAAATGTTGAAATATTTTTCCCTCTTGTTATGTGTCTGTCATTGAAAAACAACCTAAACTACATGGAATAGATTTTGGGAAGTGTACTTGAAGATTTCATTTAAAGAATAAGCTTTTAAAGTATATGAATTACTCTGTCTAATACTTTATGTTAACAGGGGTAATTCAGTAAGCCAGCTTCTGCACTGTAAAAAGCAACATGTAATTCTTCTTCTACTATTATCTCGGTGTCTGTAGAGCTAATTTGTCCCTGAACATGGGGGTGCTTTGAAACTGATCCTGGCTGTATTTCAACTCTAAACTCTTCAGTAGTCATACCTTGTGCTTATTGTGTAACTTGGGTTGGTCATTATAATATGTATGCTGATAAAGGACAAAATGTCTTAAATAACAGCAGTGGCGTGTGGTAGTTTTGTCTTCTTTTAGTTTTTTCTTTTTCGTTTGTTTCTTTTTTATTTGTTGTTCAATCCGCTCACTGTTCGTAACGTTGGCTTCTTTGATGGCAGGACACCGCCCTCACGCTTGAGATGTATTTAATTCTTTTATATTTTCAGTTTTGTAATTCATGATGTTACAATGCACTGACGAACCTTATCTTGCAGAACTCAGAGTTCACTAATGAAATGTTCCGGTTGCCTAACACTTGTGTGCTTTTATTCCTCTAACACTTTTGATGTTAC